>NW_013952694.1:119121-124104 GCF_001266775.1 Austrofundulus limnaeus
TCTTTCTTTCTTTCTTTCTTTCTTTCTTTCTTGTCGGGGCCCCTATCAGTCAAGGGCCCTTGGAATTGTCCTAACTCCGCCCCCACCCATATGGCGCCCGTGCGCCCACCTCTGCTGAGTGTCAAACTGCCAGGATAAGGATCAGCACATTTAAGTCAGATGCCACAGTCCTGCATGAAAGCAATTGAGTTTTAACCCTTGGTAGGAAATAAACCACTACCCAAGACAAGGAGTTAAAGGAGTAGTTTTCACAGATGATGGTAGCAGGAAACTGATGGGCAGACTAAGGCTGTCTGCAGTGTGTTGATTTGTCAAGCATTTTCTAAAATTTTATTAACAACTTGAAGATCTAAATTAAATATTAAATATTTTGAGATGTTGTCAGTCCATCAGTACATATTTATATCTGATTTACTTAGAATACCTCTGCAGCAGCTGTAGGGTTTTGTGTTTGTGCACTAATGCATGAAGACCAATGTAGGTGGCAGAGAATTTTGAAGACCTGCCAGTCAGGATGTTCAGGTCCAGGAGCTCAGCAGCTTTAAATATCTCTGTCAGTTCTGATCAGTGTGATGGAGCAGAACGCAGGCGAACAGGGCAGCAACCTGCCACACAGGTTACCAAAAAATCAAGAAAACTAATTTTAGTCTTTGCAGATGTACAGTTTCAGAATATATTTCCTGTCTCTTGGGTAACACTTTTTTCTTTGGCTGATCTTTTAGGAACAAATTATATGAASTTGTGCTTGTATGACTTTGTGCTTTGTGCATTAGAAAAAACAGCCTCATGATGGTTCAGGAAAGGCGAACCCACATCAAAGCGTGTACTACTCATTTATAAACCATCTACTTTAATAGATAAACATGAAAATCTAAATTATTGACAAATTAAAATGTTTAGTACCAATGTGAACAAAGAAATTGTCTTTTTACTTGTTTAAAATAAGAACTTGCCAACAGACAGGCGTAAAAAAAAAACATTGAAATATTTCCTGATTGTATTGTAATGAAATTTTACAGGGCAAGATTAAGGATCTTTTATTCAGAACACCACACAGTAAAGTTAACTGTTATGCCTAGTTCTTTTTAGTTGACATTATAGCTGTGTGTTGGCAAGATTTTGGTGATATGATACATAYATGATACATACATAACACAGTGATCATGACATGATATATCACAATATATTGCGATACTGTAAGCAACTTCTAATTTAAAAAACTCACTGTGTTTATATGTATTTCATATGTTTCATATTTCTTATTTGATCCATATTTTCAATGGTTAGGCTAAGGCATGACACCTTACATAAAGTAAAAAAAATGTCAAAAGGCTTTTAAGGAATTTCAGGTCAACTGTGATTTTGTTTTTCACTGAAATCTTTAAGACAGTGAAAATGAGAGCTTACGTCTCTGCACCTCTGCTCACCTGAGCACTGGACAGCTGCAGCGGAGCTGCAGGAGATCTGTCAGCTGTGAAGCATGACTTGGTTGACAAATTATTTAAAAAAATTTAAGTACAAAGTATCACATCAGTATTCGAGATAACTGCAACGAAAAATAATGAAACAAATAAAAATTAAACTAATAAAATACTTTTTTATTTGACAAGACTATAAAGAGTTGTGGACAGCTGCAGCGGAGCTGCAGGAGATCTGTCAGCTGTCATGCATGACTTGGTTGACAAATTATTTAAAAAAAATTAAGTACAAAGTATCACATCAGTATTCGAGATAACTGCAACAAAAAAATAATGAAACAAATAAAATTAAACTAATAAAATACTTCTTTATTTGACAAGACTATAAAGAGTTGTGGAGCTCTTAGGAGCAGTTTTGTTATCAACCTCTGTTCTATCAAATTTAAATAAATAAATAAAATTCTGCGTAACTCTGAATTTTGTTGTGTCTGCTTTGCCTCCATGTGACACATGCTAATTTTTAATTTTATTAGGGCAGTCCTCACCACCACTATTATCTTTTGTGCACGCTGTTTTAGTAAATMACAAGCAATGCCCACTTTTACCACAGACTATTTATGTATTTGCTCATAATGTTTAGACAGTTATCTGCCRTCTTGATAAATTGGTTACAGTTGTATTTCTGTATAACAGGTCTTTTCCAAATGAGAMAATTATGTTTTAATGAGGGTAGCCTGTTTAAATAAAGGAAATTAAATTTAATTAAGTACCAACTTGAAGTGTTTTGTGAAAGAGCCTAATCCCTCTGAACAATACATTTTCATGTGTATCAATATATTGCAAGAAACCGTGACATGTTAATGAGGATTTTTTTTTGAAATTGTAAATAAAGGTTTTCATGTGACCTCATTTTGATGTAACTCAAATAATTAGTTGAGGTGCTTCATTTTACTTGAACATCAACATTTTAATGAAACCCATCAGCAGTCAGTTCTAATCTTATTTTGAACTGCTTTTAGCGGGGAATCTGAATAAGCTCTTTTGTCACCCTTATCRTCTTTAATACTCTCATCATCACTAACGTAAAGTGTAAAACCATGTATGGGTCAGWGAAAAGAAAATGTTGCCACTAAATTTCTTTTTTTTTCCTTCACCTTGCAGGCTAATTATTCAGTGAGAAACAACATAAAAAGCAGGCTGGTAGAAGAACCCCCTCTGGGAAATATCAGGACACAACTTGAGAGATGAAAATGAAGAGGGGGAAGGATAAGGTGAGAGACAGTAAATGCCAGATAAAAAGAAAGGTGTGAGATAAGAGGAGGAAATCAAGGAGCAAATGGATGAATGAAGAAGGAAAGAAGGGGAAGGAGGAGGAGAGGTGAGCAGTGATGACCAAGCAGAGAAATTGCATTTTGATGGAGGCAAATTGAATCAGGCCTGTGATGAAGGCCTGGGGGCAGAGTGGCAGATTGAGATGGTCATGTCAGTGCACAGATTACTGCCAACTGTGTGATGTGATGACTGCCTGCCCTCACCTTCTTCAGATGTAGCAGATGTATATTTTCACTCGTACTTTGACAAAAATTCCACCTATCATCAGGATGAATGAAAAGACACACTTCATAACAAAGGARGACAGGGAGAAATTTTGACATGAAGAGGTGTCAAAGGCAGGTATGTGAAATTGTCTGGTTTTTCAGCTGATACAGCATTAGCCTGTATTAACAGATTTAGGGCTACAAGTGGGAAAATAAAGTGAGTGTGTAATGTTTGAAAAAAAAAAGTCTAAGAAGTGACAAAAATGGAAAATCAGATTGAAAAAGTTTACAAAGTACTTCTAARCACACTCACATTCATCATTTATCAGAAACAGACGTATACCATGGTTTGCATGGACCTGCTTCTGTCAAGTGCTGCATCACTGTTCAAGCTTTAGTTTCTTTTTCAAGGCAGTGATTTTTGGTCATGAGTTCTCATTGGGGAAAAAATGTTCAAAGAACATAAAGCTGGCAAACATTAAAATCCTAGCATTCCTTGAATGAATGYATATTGTYCGCTACCCTTCAGGSCAGAGTTTTAAACTAAAATAATCACATGATGTTAAGTGACAGAGTTATATGGTATCATTTTTGTTCAACATTAAAAATACTKCTATGTGTAATTCTGCACAATATTGCAAGATCTTGGAAGGTGTGTTAGCACAATATCAACTACTGTCACATCACACTTCAGCTCAAAATTTGTCAATTTGATTACATTATAGACAACATCCTTGACCCATTCAGAACAGTTTACACAGACGTGAAGACACGTTAGCTTTGAGGTGAAAACAATTGTAGACGATAAATGTTGTTTTTCAGTATTGTGAACTCAGTTAAATCATGGGTCRAATTTGACCCATTAAAACTAAAGATGTGGGCACATTTCTAACACGTGACAAGGGATGAAAAAAATACAAAGTATGCAAAATTAATTTTCGATTGCAGTAAGGCAAATAAAAGTAATTTGYTACTTTCTACCTGTGTCAAAGAAAGCATTTTGTTTATCCCAGGTTTGTCTGCATCTTACCACTATCTGCAAAGCAACAACAAGCAGGTTTGTTGTTTCTGCTGTAAGACTAAAAACAGAGTTGCTATGTTTACAGCAGCTATATAAACTTTTTTTTTTCTGAAAAAAGACATAATGATGAAACTAGGGCAGCCTGCAGTAACAGAACCCCCTGCAACCTGAGGCAATGCTCTCTGAAGCCCCTGATGTTATTAATAACTCCAAGAAAAACACGTAAATTGTTTCTTTTCTTCATATTTTTCTGTGGAAGTTTTAACAAGCACTTGAACATTTTTGTACTGTGTGTTAGTGAGCTAGGGTGTAATCACAAGTAATAATCTTTTTTTAATTGAGTTTTCAAACCAGTACGAGACATACAGTACATTATATTGATTTAAGACCATTGCCATAGGAACACTGATTACTATGCAAAAACAGCACCAAAGAGAAGCAGAGTRTATTATGCACACATGGCCACCATCTGAATAAAGAAACTATGAGATTTAGTTCCAAGACTTTCAACAACCTAAATAATGCAAYAGTTGTAAGGGCAAGACATTTTTGAAGCCATTTTCATATCMAATTTTTTCTTCTTTRTTTAAGTGAATCATGTCAACRCCTTCAGACATTTACCTGTGACCCTCAAGAATAAATTTTTTGCAAATATAGGGCCTACAATGAGCTAAATATTGATTAATAGTCAATATTTGAACATTTCTGCATCAGAATCACTAATGGTACGTTCACACCGAACGCATTTTGAGCTGCAGGAGCAGCCAGCTTACATGCAAAGTCTATGGTGGACAAACCTCTAGGGGTCTTGCGGTGCGTCAGGTCCGTTTACTGAAAATATGACAACAGACTTCGCCCCATCTCGTCAGTAACTGACGTGACGGGGGTACCCTGCGCGTCAAAATCGGACATAGAGGGAACCTTGCCAAAGCGTCAATATGTGACGACTTGGGAGTGAGAATGGGTTGAAATAACAAGTATTTCCAAGTAGTCTGTAGATTAGGGT
>NW_013952694.1:124114-129742 GCF_001266775.1 Austrofundulus limnaeus
ATATAGGGCCTACAATGAGCTAAATATTGATTAATAGTCAATATTTGAACATTTCTGCATCAGAATCACTAATGGTACGTACACACCGAACACATTTTGAGCTGCAGGAGCAGTCATCTTACATGCAAAGTCTATGGTGGACATACCTCTAGGGGTCTTGCGGCGCGTCAGGTCCATTTAGCACGACGCACAAGGAACGCAGAAGGCAGAGTATTTTCCGTGCATGCGGTGCGGCAAAAGCAGCCGACGCCCGAGTTCAAAAATCTGATCTTTCGCCACTCGACTTGTCTTGACAACCAATCAGAGAGACTCATTTCTCTATGTGACAGTTTCCTGAATGTTGCCCACAAGCAGACGAACAGGAGCTCTTTAGCTGAAATCGACCGTCTGTAGTTGATGTTCTGGTCGGACAGATGTGAGTCAGCAGCTCGTTAAACTGGGCTAAATGAATGCAGACCTTGCACAATCTACAAGTGCAGCTCGTGATGCAACATTCTACAGCCATCTCTCTAAGGTGCACTTTTACACTGCTCATTGTGCCAACATCAGAGAATCCCCTAAACATTTATCTGTCCATATAAAATCCATAAATATTCTGGCTGTCTCTGTCCAAATCTGTCCTAAATCTGTCCAAAAACAGTCGACATAAAATCCGTGATTGAGAAAACAGTTTTTCAGGGCTGTTTTACACCAAAGGAAAGAGCAGAAAACACGTCAGAATGGCCGAGCGGTCCAAGGCGCTACGTTCAGGTCGTAGTCYCCAATGGAGTTGTGGCTTTAAATCCCACTTCTGTCAACTTGTTTTTCTTTACAGTTGTTCTTATGTTTACTGAAATTCTTTTTTACATCACCGTCTGCACTTTTTCTTTTCCCTACTTGTATCAAATGTTTGTATAAATTATTTTTAGCTGATAAATAAATGTAAACTTGGCACATCTTTATAGTCTTTCTTGTAATAATCATGAGAGACATGGATGACAAAGTTCTTTGTTTTTTATCATTTTTGTCACTATTTTACAACATCACAAAGGGCCATTTCATCTGCTGTCATTGGCCAAATTTGTTCTATTAGTGATACAAAACTATTCTGTATTTATAAATATTCAAATTGTAGTAATTTCTCCCAAGCATTTGCTTAAGTCATCTTTCCTATTCCAGGGGCCTCATRTATCAAYGGTGCGTACGCACAAAAACCTTGHGTACGCCATTTTCCACGCAAAACTCCRGATGTATCAAAACTCAACTGAACGTGGAAATGTGCRCAACCCCACGCCAACTCCAGGGCTGGCGTACKCACGTTTCTGGGTTTTGGTTYCAYTGGCGACACTTAGAGGTGATTCTGAGAAACTGTTCATGATGTRAAAATGGTTTTTGTTCACACCAGACACACGTGATTAACAATTATTACACCCACATGGACGCAGGTAGATAAAGGATGTGCAAAGTTGTGCCAAAAATACATTTAACAGGAACTGATTCAGCCTTAATGGAGAATATAATAAATAATGTAACACGCAGAACATTTATTTATAAACAGATAGAATTTTCTGATCCATGATGACGGGTGGCTCATCAGCCGTTTTGAGGAAAAATCCCCAGGTCTTTACACTTTAAATTCTCTTCCTTTTCTAATATCAGCTTGTCTTCTCACACATAAATCCAGCCATCATCTTCCTTTGGCACAGAGCAGTGATAAAACATAATATAAGGAGAATGAAAATGTCACTCCTGGCTTATTGGTATATCTTTGCTTTTTACAGATGAGGCAAGGTTTTGTTATTAAAACGGTTGCCTGAAACTGCTTTCACACTGCCTCACATAGTCTCAGAAAACAAGTTGCTTTTCTAGTCTTTGTTAAATTAAAAATAATGCTTTGTTGTTGGCATTGAGAATAAAATTGTCCCATTATTTACAGCATCTTTTTGTCTAAAAACAGTATATTTAGACACTTTTCAGTGTTATTTAGACTGCCCATTACATTTGAAGCAGATGCTTTTCTCACTAAAAGATGCTGTTTGCACTAATTAYTGCCAGCGAAGACGACTCTGACATTCGGGAGCAACAGTAATGTAAGCTCTCTCTTCAACATATTTACAGTTTCTAAGATCAAGTCACCAGCATTGCTCTTCTCTCTCCTTGGCACRTTTACACAAGCTATATGTTATTTGGATGATTTTGAGGGCAGAGTTGATGATGAAGAAGCACTGAAAAACCAGCGTGAGTAAAAATCTGAGTGCAATGCTGAGCTGCACAGAAAATTATAAATGGGGTTGAAGAGAAAAAAGGGGGGGACATTGAGACCAATTTACCAATTTTACCAGTCATTAACTGATAGCTTTGTTGGGTCATTAGCTGAGTCTGTCCTGTAAGCTGGTCTCATGGTGCAGGATGAAGAACACCTGCTGAAGGTGGCAGATGGCAGAATAAAGAGCCCAGAAATAGATGTCCATTAGGGGCATGGTAGCTTATTTCRTCTCTGCTCCATTTTTCTTTTTAATCATTTAAAAACAGTGTAATGAAGAGTGTGTCATCACTGACAAAATGGTATTTAAAAGTCCTAAAGTGGGGGGAAAATGTTATAAAGGTGTGGAAACTGCTAGGCTCGTTTATATTTTAAGAAATTAAAACTTCATCAATATTTAAGACTAATCAATAACAAATATTCCTTATATTAACATGTATCCTGCAATGATATGATGGTTGGAATGTAATTCATCCAGATTTAAACAATTGATCTTGTCAGACAGAATTTAATCAGTGGGCAGTAAGCTATACGATGCAATAGCCACAGTATATAGACAAGCTTTAAATGAAAGAAAACACTGAAAACATGATAAAAAAAATTGGCAGTTTTGTTATCATGTGGAAAGTTAATGCCTCGTAGCTCGTCATAGATGTGATTGCTACGGAGCCCGCGAGGAGACATTGGTGGATTATTTTTCTCTTTGCGTTCCCACGCAATAACTTTGCGTTCCCTCGCAATACTTTTGCGTTACCTCGCAATGCTTTTGCGTTCTCTCGCAATACTTTTGCGTTACCTCGCAATACTTTTGCGTTACCTCGCAATACCTTTGTGTTCCCTCGCAATATTATTTTGCATTCCCACGCAAAAGTTTGTTTTGAATATGAACTGAATTAAATCAGACTTTTATTTTGAAATATCCGGTTACCAAATCAGGATGTGTCACCACAGTTCGTGAAATTGACATGGATGTTGCGTGGCTGTACTGTGTTAAAATATCGGCATACAACATACTTTCATGCGTGGCTGTGTAATATATTCATTCTAAAGCTGAATCAGCAGTAGCAGTAGGCTAACTCGCTAATGGGGAACATGTGAATTTGTTAATAAGCCGGCAGGCACAACAGTGTAAGAAACTCGTCCACCGAATTTCTCCACCTTCYCAATTAACGAGTTCTTTTAAGTGACACACATATAAACAAAATGTGTGACAGCTTTCACCCTCACTTGTTAACGTTAAGTTGATCAGTAACATTTATAGACCTCAGTTAGTGCTTCTAAATTCAGCCTATACGTTTAGCAAGTGCTAACCCACTAATAAATTTTAAAATTAGCAAAAGCCCTAAAGCACTAATCAGGAAATTAGTTCCCCTATTAGTGCTTTAGGGGAACTGTGTCCACCACTGCTAGTATCCATCAGTCATAATTCAGTGAGTTACTGGCTTTACATTTGTTGAAGAGGTGGGAAATATTTGGTCATTTCCCACCAGGAGAAGATCTGGGGAAAAACACAGGAGTTGCTGGAAAGAATATGTTTTACAACCAGCCTGAGAACAACTTAAACCTCCCTCTTTGTAATTTGAGAAAATAGCTAGGAGAGAGAGGACCGAGGATCTCCGCTTCAGCTGTTGCTCCTGCAAACCAGTTCAAATAAARCAGGAAATGAATAGTTGTTTTACTTGTGAGTAGACAAAACCTTTTGTACTCAGCACTAAACATAAAATGAGAAACTGAGCTTTTCAAAACATTTTTTAACCCAGAACGCTCAACAAAGAYTTGGCAGACATATCTTTTTACACTGAACCTCATTCCTTTAGTCGTTTGTTATTTGTGCTATCTTTCTATGGTTGTTTTGTGGTTCTGCACAAAGTCCTCCAAGAATTCTAGAAATGAGTAAACAGAACCCTCTGTCAATGTTATAGGGTCCTGAGCTTTGTTGGCTTCTCGCTCCATTACCGTCCTGGTCAGAGCTGACACATGCTTTTCGTCTGCTATCGCTCTGCCTACTCTTTTATTTCTATATCTGCACGTTGGCCAAAGCACAAAGAGCGCAGCGGTTTGCCGAGGAGCATCCTGTAAGCTGGGATGCAACAGAGCACAGAAGCCTGCCAAGCGTTGGCCAAGAAAAGCAAAAAGCACAGGAGGGATTTAGTCAAGTGCTCATTTAAATATGAGTGAGCAACAGACTGTTGAATTTGAATGAGCTTATAAAAGGAAGACTGAGTGGGATGAATTTCAGTTTCAGGGCATTACATGTATTCCCTGTTTTTGTCTTCACCCCTCACTTCCTTCACCTCACCCACCAGCCTCCCAGAGGTGAGATAATGACTCCTGACAATGAGCAGTGGGGGAGGAAGTCGGTCGCCCGTTGCCACAGTGGTTCTCATGGCACGGCTGCTCCTCCCCACCAATTTGTCTGTGAGCACACATGCAGTCACACCAGCAAACACAAGATCTGGACTAACAAAGCCTCATATCTGAGCAGCATCTCAGCAGCAGCTTCCACTGCAGTGGTACGCACTGCACCCTTGAAACCTCCTGATCAGATCTCAGTCTTCACAGCGAAAGCATCCATACATAAATATAAATATTGTGTGTGTGTTTTGGTAGCCTTTGGGGATGGCTTTATAAATCTTCAAAGCTAACATCAGCAGCAGGTGGAGGGAAGGAGGGAGAATGAGACAGATGGAGAAGAAACGGTGGTGGGGGATAAAAACAAACTCGGAGGGTGGGAGAGCAGATTGAGAGAGGCAGAGAGCGGAGGGTGGGAAAAGAAAAGAGTGGGATGAGAGTAAAGAAGGAGGGGAGATTCATCCAGTGAGACAGAAGTTTCAGCTCTGCGCTTCAGCACACAGCCAGAACAGCGGATAACAAACATACATACAGGTGAGGCATTTTCATTTGTTTCTGTGAAGTGATTTTCTAACATTTCTATATGCTCACAGTGGATGTTCAGGCGTAAGTGATGGAAAGAAGTTCAGCTGCAGCTTAAGTTGAGAGTGTAAAGGCATGGAGCGTTCATATCGGAGCATTAGCAGAGAGTTTCTGGGGGCATATTAGCCATTCAAAATTCTTTTTTTCCACATTTTCGTCTTTACCAAGTGCAAGAGCAGATTTTCCAGATGAGCTAAAAGAAGGTGTAAATGTTTCTGCTGTATTCAGGGATGGTGTGAAAGCACTGTACTGTTTCTATGAGCGTTTAGCAGTCATTCCACATCTGAGCAGCATGCATTATTTATCTCCACTGATCTTCAGAAACAGCGATACCGCTTCAGGGACAAAGAGAGAAACGTATACAGTGGAAGTGTTAGGATCGTTGGGTAGGTGATTGTTGGAGTGAGGTGTGTTGTGTGTGTGTGTGTGTGTGTGTGGGGTGGGGGGGGTGA
>NW_013952694.1:130538-142221 GCF_001266775.1 Austrofundulus limnaeus
TACAAACACTGATTCATATAAAATTTTAATTAAAAATGTTAACACTTATTATTTTCAGAAATACCTTCCAATGTTGATACAAATATAAAATGAAAGGATACTAAAATATTCAAACTAAACCAACTGAATCCAACACATTTTCCCACAAAATAGTTATTTTCAGATTTCCAGCTGTCTGTGATGATTATAAAGATCCATTAAATAGAACTAAAAGAATTTAAATAAAACACACAATTCAGGACTATATATCATCAGCTACCTTGTTCAACAAAGTTTTAAATACAAATTGTGTGCAGTGTGTTAGTACACACTAAACAAAGCACTTGTATATCAAATTTGAACTCAATAATCAGATCAAATTTGGTAACAGTAGCATCAAAAATGAATATTTGAGACCTAATATAATCCAGCTATCTATGCCAACTGTAATTTCTAAATGCTTCAACACATATACTTTACTGAGGGTTCCATTGAAAGGTAAATGCCCTATAAATCATATTCTTCCATTTATTAATTAATTTATTTATTTATTTATTTATTTATTTTTTATTATTTTGGCTGCTTCCTTCTGCAAGGGTCACCATGTCAAACAAACCTGTACAAAAGATTTGCCAGTTGTTTTCTCCTGGATTTCATTTCCTGACTTAACCTGGGCTCAAACCTACAGCCACAGAATTATAAGACTGCAGAACCTATCAACAAGTTACCATGGCCCATAAACATAAACATAAACTAAGATTTATTTCAGTTTAGAGTTTACATTCAGATAGTTTACTGTTATTTTAAGATACTGTTATATTAGGTTATTTTCTCAATGAACTTCTGAATGATGTTTGGTGACGACATGTTTGATCCTGCCAGTTTGTTTTTTTAAATGATATTTTTCTGGGAACACTTGACAGAAGAACCCTAAAAAAAGATCTTTAACTGCATCCCAGCAGAGGTGGGGGATATTGAGTCAGAGTGGACCATGTTCTACACCTCAATTGTTGAGGAAGGTAGGACTTTGTAAGCAGCTTAGTTGTGATGGCAGGCCAAGCAGGCCCCAGCACAAGGTGTGGCTGAGGCAAAAGCTTGGTCATGTCTTGGACAAAGACTCTCGATTGAATCCAGAAATATTCTATGAAACCATCAAAGCTTCAAAGCGGGGAAAGCCAAAAYTCACTAGTACTGTGCTCAGTGAAGGTGGAGTGCAGTTGACCACAACCAGTGATGTCGTCAGTAGGTGAAAAGAATATTATTCTGACTTTCTCAATCTCACCGGCCTGTTGTCCATGAAGGAAGCAGAGTCTGGGGTTTTCGGGCTCAGCCTGTTCAGAAACAGGGCTGAAGTCCCCGAGGTAGTTGAAAAAAATCTGCTAAAAAAACTTTTATTCCTGGGGCTCCAGTGGGGGGACGAGATCTACCCTGATTTCCATAAGGCTCTGGATGTGGTGGTCTTAAACGACACGTCTTTGCAACATTGTGTGGACATCGGAGGGAGTGCCACTGGATTAGCAGACTGGGGTGGTGGTGGTACCCTTCTTCAACTAGGAGGACTGGAGGGTGTGTTCCAGTTACGGGAGCATCACTCTTCTTAGCCTCTCCAGTGAGGTCTATTCATGTGTACTGGAGAAGAGTCAGATTGGTGGTAAAACCATCACTGTTCTTGGCAGATGAAGTGGTCCTGTTGGCATCATTGTATCATGATCTTCAGCTCTCACTGGAGCAGCTCGCAGCTGAGTGTGATGCAGCTGGGATGAGGATCAACGCCTCCAAACCTGAGTCCATAGTCCTCAGTCAGAAAAGAGTGGCTTGCTCTCTCCAGATTGGGGGTGAGGTTCTGCCTCAAGTGGAGGCATTCAAGCATTATTTATTTATTTACCGTTATTTAACCAGGCAAGTCCCATTGAGATCTCAGATCTCTTTTTCAAGGGAGGCCTGGGCCTGAAGGCAACCTATTGTACATGCTATGGGGGGTGGGGGAAACTGGAGTACCTTAGAATTTTGTTCACGAGTGAGGGAAGAATGGAGTGTGAGATTGATAGACAGATCGGTGCAGCTTCCGCAGTTTTGGGGACTCTGTACAGGGCTGTTGTGGTGAAGAGGGTGCTGAGCTGTAAGGCAAAGCTCTCTGTTTACCAGCCGGTCTACATTCCTACCCTCACCTATGGCCACGAASTTTGAGTAGCGATCGAAAGAAAGAAATTGTGGACACAAGCGGTAGCTAGACTCTCCCTTAGAGATAGGGTGAGAAGTTCAGTTCTCTGGGAGAGACTCAGGGTAGAGCTGCTGCTCCTCCACATGGAGAGGAGAAAGTTGAGGTGGTTTGGACATCTGGTAAGGATGCCTCCTGGGCACCTCCCTGGGGAGGTGCTTCAAGTATGTCCGACTTAGAGGAGACCCAGAGGAAGACCTAGGACATGCTGGAGAGACTATGTCACTCAACTGGCCTGGGAGAGCCTTGGAGTTCTCCCAGAAGAGCTAGAAGAGGTGGCTGAGGAAAGAGAGGTCCAGACTTCCCTGTTCAAGCTGCTGTTCCCTAGCCTGGCCCTTGCCTTCCTACGCAGCTCCGCTCAATTCTAGTTTCCCTTCACTGCTCCATCTGGGACTTCTCTCATAGACAAGGATTTCACTGGCAGATTTTTAGCCGAACCAATCAGAGAACAGAACGTCAATTTTCTGTGCAGTGTCTGCTTGTAGTTTATTWTACCTGGGCCAATCAGCAAACAGAAGGCAGAGTTTTGAACAATGTCGATTTTCTGCACGCTGTCAGCTAGTTATTTTAGCAGTGACAGTGGAGGAAGTGAATGAAGCCAGTCCGTGTTGATAAGGCTTCCAAATTAAATTTGTCTGACAAAGCAGCAGCTCTCATTTACAGTCGTTTCATTTGGCTCKGTACTTTTCTTCTCTCAATGGGGTTGTTTAAAGCGCACACCATTTCCGGTTAGCTTCTTAGCTTAGCCTCCTTCACAGCAACATACACACACACTTCAGCAGAGGCCACGCCTCCAGCAAGAATCGCTTCTCTATAGCAGCAAGTCCAGACCCTCGTACGTAGCAAAGTGAAGGACAAGGGTCTGGTTTTTACCCAGATAGCTGTTCCCATGACTCAACTTGGAATAAGCAGTAGATAATGGATGGATGGATGGATGGATGGATGGATGGATGGATGGATGGATGGATGGATGGNTGGATGGATGGATGGATGGATGGATGGATGGATGGATGGATGGATGGATGGATGGATGGATGGACGGATGGATGGATGGAYGGAYGGATGGATGGTTGGATGGATGGATGGATGGATGGATGGATGGATGGATGGATGGATGGATGGATGGATGGATGGACGGACAGATGGATGGATATTTTGCATATTGAGACTTCAATGAGGCATGAGTTGTTTTTGTCATTCATGAATAGCAGATGTTTGATTTTAAAATGTGCACATGTTGCAGAAATAAACATAGCACAACAGTCAAGAGGGCTTTTGTGGGAATATTTAGCCACAGTGAAGTTGGCTTTTCTTGGCAATCCATTAATGTGAACAGCTGGTATAATGGAGAGGTTTTCAGACTACATTTGATATTTACCTAGGCTGCTGCTGCTGCAACAGTAACTCTGGCAACGTGTTCCAAATAAAGCTGAATGTGGGATTTGTTTTTACAGAGACAGTTCTGTTGCTAACAGGTACACCTCTGCAAGCATCAGTCCATGCATTCAAAGCAGGTGGAGGTCTGCTCGCTCTGAGCTTGGCAAGCTGAAACACATGGCATGCTTCCCACTCAGGCCGCAAAAGCAGAATGAAACCAACCATGTGAGATTATTGACCAGCTGCAAGGAAGCATGCTGTGGAGCAGTAAACAGAGTGAGTAGAGAGTATGAAATAAGACACGATGATGGAACAGACAAGTTAGTTGACTTTGAAATTCACACTTGGAGGTTTGGATTACTCTGTTATAAACAAGTTGTGGGATAAGCCCTGAGCAGCGAGAGATGACTGTGCTACAGCAGAGGACGTCTCAATGTCAACACCTGATAATCCCTCAGAGCTACACTATTYCTTACTCCTGTAACATTCTGAGAGCAACATAACACAAATGTTATGCTGTTGTAGTCCAACAAGAAATGTAATTTTGTGAATTATTTTGCTGTGTCATGGACTTGTGAAACATTTGTCTAATTATTTGAGCTATTACTGCCATTTTTCTATTCAGCAGTTACGCAAATCAGACAAACATACACAGATCCACAGAAGTGTGAATTTGTTGGTTTTGCTGAAGACAAGTTGCCAGTGCTTAAATAAAGCAGCAAAGACCCCTGACTGAATGAAAAGAGAGTTCCCTTTAATTACAGCAGCAGGAATAATTTCTCTGTTTGAAACTGCAAACTATTTCATTTAATTCTGCCTGAGAATTTGTTGATGTGAATATAACTTACGTTTAGATGTAAATTATACTCACATGAGCAGATAAAGTGAGGTTGGTATGCTCAGTTTTTCCACAATGACATATATTTTTTATCTAAACTGTTCTCACTTTTTATTAATCTCACATATGGGAGCCTTGTGTATCAGTTTTACCCTGAAAACATCTGTTTTAGGCTTGCAGGGTTTACCAAGCTCAAATACAGGGCACACAGCCACAGCTGCACAACACCATTGAAGTGAAATATTGGCAGGTTTTTCTTTTTCTTTTTCTTTTGCAATATCTCTTYTTTGGTGTGTTTCATTTTTCTCTATTGTTGCAACTGGAATAAGATGGGATAACACTTTGGAAATGGCAGACTAAGGTGGGGATCSCTGTTTTTAAAAGCAGGAACAGAAAGTGTGTTTCAGTGCTCAGCCTCCCTGTGAAAATCTGCTCCCAGGTTTTGAAACTTTAACTAGTTGCAGAAATTCTGATTCAAAAAGAGCTTTATGACTTTTGTTCAGTTCACAAGAGAGGGGGTCAGATCTTTGCCTTTGCAAAGTTTCTGTAAAGGTCACGAAAGTTTCATTGTCAAGTTCGTGTTTGTCACGTGACATTGAAAGAGATGCCCCTTGAGCAAATGTAGTGGGGTGACATGGGAGCAAGGGAAACTTGGGTTGATTTGCAGGTTTTTATGTCTCTGTATAACCAAAGCAAGAACTGTGTTGACTTTAGCTCAGTTTGTTGTGYTCATGGACAATTTTTCAAGTTGCAGTCATAAAGGAGGGTGTCTGGTTTTTGAACTGAGTCTCATCTTTATGATGTGTTTCTGTTGGTGTCTTCAAACCAGGGTGCACTGGAGGGGTTCACAGTCAAATGTCAGTACACTTAAAAGAATGTACAAAACAAAAAACGAGGAAATTGTAGAGCCATAGCATTTTCAGCCTGAAAAACTGTCATTTTTGTTTTTGAGGAGCTGGAAATGTTGAAAACCCCAGTTATGAACAATACATTTTTGATGCAAATGTGTTTCATAACTTCTAAAACCAACACAATGAACAAGCTTGACTTTGTGCTGAAAATGTGGACACAGGAACCAGATAGCCCTTAAAAGGGACTCTGGCACCCCATATTCCCACATCACTGTACACAGAATGCCTCAGGGAACCTGATCAAATGTTTCACACATGTAGACTAGACAGTCGAAGGCAGACAAGTGTTATTCCTCAATAGCTGAAACACACACTGTGCCCCTTTTTAAAAATGGGTAGCTCTGCCCCAGTCTTCCAATTTGCAGGCATTGTCTCAGCCCTCCGTGGAACAYATAGGAGACGCGTCAACCATGACAGCCCAACTATCTCCAAAGCCTTCACCATCTCTGGGCAAATATCATCCACTCCTGGTGAACTGTCAATCATGAGCTTTATAATTATCACAGTGACCTCCGCCGTGGAAACTCATGTTCCCCCTGAGTCCTCAGACTCTGCCTCCTCAAAGGTAGACATGATGCTCAGATTAAAAAGATTCCCAATGAGCTCCATCCACAGACTGGTAATATTCCCATTTGTGTTTTAAACTCAAACTATGAGGCTGAAACACATTTGACTTAATACAACATAACATATAACACGCCTCATCAAATCCACATCATGACCACATGTTTGTGACATGCACAGACAGTTAAGTAGCGTAAATGTAAGTGAAATGCACTTTCATTTTTAGTGAAAAGAAATCTGTGTTGGATCAGTATTCAGAACACGTCACATGGTGTGATTCCTAAAGTGAACAATGTTTTTTTTTTTTTTTTGAGTGAAACTGTAGCGTTTCTGCTGCAGTTTGACCAGCCATGTTCACGACAACAGTTCTCAATTTTTTCTAAAACTAAAGCTTTTTTTTTATCCAGGTTTCAGAGCTGAGGTTTTTGGAAAACCACCACAGAGGTGTGAAATCATGTGTGCTCATTACAGAAGGCTGCACCAATTAGARTTTCTGAGCTTTGCACAAGTAGAAGAATGACAGCAACAACGGTGGATGGCAGAATTCTGTTTGTGTCACGTCTTTTCAACATGTAACCGCAAATCAACCACAGTCCAAACAAACTTTGATGCAACCWTTTTTATAAGAACATGATGAATATGGTCAACTCCCTCTCTTTTCTGTGCACATGTCCATCAGCCACAACACACACYTCATCTTACAACCCCGAATGACCAAAAAAGTGCCCCTTAACTCGTACTTACATTAGTTTGGGTCAAAATACAAATTTAAAGCAACTACAATATTTCTTGATCCTTATTGGCAACCCTRTCTGCAATTGAAACTACAACAGATTTGACAAGTCTTTACCTGTGTGCATGTTTTTTTCATGCTTATTTGCCACAATCAACATTAAAAACAGGATAACATATTTCTAGAGCTTGATCACATGTAAACAAGGCTTAATGAACCTGTTGAATCCTGTAACAGTTTGTCCTCAGCATGTGAGCYTTGTAATTGTGAGAATGTTTGTATTTTTACGGCTTGCATATAAAGCCTTGTTTCATGAAGCCTTGCAGAGCTGCAACTCTCTGAGGCTTCCMGTTCTGTTTTTGACTTTCAAGCTCTTTTCATTTACTTTTAGCSTCCAGAGAGGGAAGCTGCCTCAATGCACTCTCCTCTTCACCATTCAAGTTGTTTTTTCTTGTATGGAATTTTTTTTAAATGAAACAATTCAGATGGTAGTTAGACTTTATTTAAACATCCAACCTGTTTTAGACCTTTAGGAGAAGAGTTTTAGCATTTGTAGGGGTCACATTTTATTYATGTTTCCGTTTAGATATATTTTTAACTTTGAGGTGAGTGGGTCAGTTCTTTGCTAATAAAACCCCAAACCAAAAATGTAACAAAGCAGGAAATCCAAACCTGCATTTTTGTTTCTTCAACCAATTCATTTGCATTGTAATCTCATACTGCTGCTTACATGACTGACATGTATTTGCTCCCTGTAATCACACTCCTAATGAGCCAAGGCAGCAGTCAGTCGGTCCAGTCTYGCTCATGTCCCGTCTGTCACGGATGGATCAAACCCTGCTGTGTCTCCTGGCAGGACACCAGGTTGCTGTTATCTCCTCCTTTTCTTYTTCCCCCTCTGGCTCTGCATCGAAAAGACAGCTTTTAGCTAGCACCATTTTCTGCTCCAGGTTCACTTTGTACTCTCRAAGGTGCCAAGAGAACAACCGAGTTTACAAAGCGGATTATAGTTCATAGAAGTAGATCTCTGTTGCGTGCTACAACCGCAAATCCTGGCTTACACCTCAAAGTTCTGTTTTCTTTGTGTTTTGTCTTTCTTTCTGTTTGCATTTCTGTGTCTCCATCCCTGCCATGCATCCGGTCCCCAGGCAGGTCCTGATGTCTACAGCTGAGCAGGCAGCTGACAGCATGGTGACAAGTGCTGAGCATGGGAGGATGAGAGGTGGTGGAGGCAGGGCGGAGGAGGGGWTTAATGAGCGGGACACCAGCAGCAGGGTTCTGTCAAAGCACCTCCAGATAACAGCTCCCCCAAACCCCTTTGATATGTGTCCCAAGAGAGCAGGTTGCTAGACAAGCTTGTGGCTGTGAGGTTGGGGTAGAGGTGCTCATTAGCCTCTCCATTTTTTTTTCCTTTTTGTTTCCGCTTTGTGGGCTTGGGTAAGAAGGAGGGTGGTGTCAGACCTTGAACAGATAAATACGCCCAAATCAGAACAAAAAAAAAAAAAACAGCTCTGACAAACAAATGGTTTTCTTCAAGATAAATCATACATTCAGGTTTGCAGCCAACTTATTCTCTTCTGTTTGCACAAAATGCTGCAGTGGGGGAGGGGAGATATAAATAGGAAAATAACATCTACTGGTTTACAAACCAGAACTGTTACATTAATGCTTAAGTCCAACATTAAAACGTACCCAACTACTCATAAGGAACCAAAGAAAAAGCTGAAATTCGTAGTGTCTCAACCGAAATATACAAATTATACAACATAGATGAAATAAGAATTTAAAGAAGCAGACTCCTAAAAACAGCATCAGATATAATTCTGGAAAAAAAACAGGTGCAAAGATGGTGCAGTCCACCCCAGTGAAATAACGATTTAATGTGTGCCACTGTTGGAGGCAAACAGACACAAGAAAATGCAGTGCTGCAAGGAGATTTTCCATACAACAGAATGTCAGCAACCCACAGCTTCAGAGCTGTATGACTGTTTTTGGCCTTGACAGAAAAAAAATGTTTTATTCATCCATCCATCCATTTTCTGTACACGCTTCTTCCTTTTCAGGGTTGCGTGGGTCACTGGTGTCCATATCCAGCAGTCACAGTGCGAGGGGCAGGTCGCAAGTCCATCACAGTGTCCAAGAAGTGTTTTATTAGTTTAATATTTATTTTTTTTATTACCTTTTTTTGTTGCACAGTCATCTTGAATTTCAGTGTGTGATACTATACCATCAAATTTAAAAAGGTTTTCAAAATTGGTCAGCCAAACCATGCATCACAGCACACAGATCTCCTGCTGCGGCTGTCCAGCAGTGAGGTGGAGCGCAGAGGTAACTGTGTGACTGACAGGTGCAGAAAGGTGTGCACTCTCATTTTCTCTCTCATGGAGATTTCAAAGAAAAACACAATCACATTAATTGTAAATTTGCCACTGTGCAATTAATGTACTGCAGGCTGCATGGGAGAAAGATTCAGAAATAAAACTCTGTCACAGTTCTGACTATCAAAAAAATAAATAAAAACAAAAACCAGACCACAGCTGAGATTAAATTTACTGTATATTTACTTTTTTAAAAGCTGCAAAGCTGCCCTTATATGTTTTATATATTAAGGTGGGATTTTTAAATGTTATTTAATGATTGTTACCCTGATGTGACAGAGCAGATAACAGCGTCTGCATCACTGCCATTTTGCAACTGCTTTTCAAACGTGCTAAATTTAGACGCTAAAACAGTGGCCACAACCAGTTTTAGGTTTGATAAATCACACTGCATGTGCTAAATTATTATATCCATATATGCTCCTCCTGGAATTTTGTGTGATCTGATAATCACCATATAGTTTGCATATTAATGAAGGCAAACATGCTAAACTGATTTCAGCTGCCATTTTGGTCATCTGACTGACTCAGTCCTCGCTGCGCACCGTTAATAAATCAGCTTTGTGCGCACAAGTTTAAATGTCTTTTTACAGGCACAACGCAATGATAAATCAGGCCCTAAGTCATTTAAGATGATAGTGATGATTTCAGTCTTTTGCGGTTTTTTAACCAAGTCACTTCTTTCTGCTTTTGAAGAATAAAACTGTTACCAGCAAACTAAAAATCGTTATTGTTTTCATCAGTAGACACGTACTAACAATATATCTCTACAATATGTGATAAATAATAATAACGATAATAATATAAGGTGCTCTGTACTACAATCAGTTCATTTAGTCATGGAATGATAAAATTTGTGCTCTGCATTTGAGCCATCACACATGAGATACACCAGGGTGGAGCAGCAAGCAGCTATAAGCTGCCCGGGGAGCTTAGGGACTAGGTGTCTTTCTCCAGGACACCATGACATGTGGGCATAGCAGGGGATCAAACCTGTGATTTTCTGGTCTCAAAGTGACTGTCACTGCACCACAACATCCCACTTTAGAAGATTAGCGAGTCAGAAAAAAAATGGAAACATTAATCCCGTTATGGAAAGCAAACTCCTGACTGAGACATATTTTCTTCAGATTTAGAACACAAATGACACATTGTTGGCTTTGAACACTATTTATAATTTAAATATTTCTGAAATGAAACTTGAGAAAAAAACATTGTGGGACAAACTAAGTTGTTTAATTTTTTTTCCCCAGAAAATTAGAGTACACTGCAATTGTTCTAAAACCCTCTGATAATATTACCTACGACATCACAGGAACACGTTATTTTTTTTTTTTTTTTTTTTTGCACAAGCAATCTTTATTTCATTGTGGGAAAATGCATAATTATTCATTGCCAGTCTGTGATTCAAAGTGTTCATGTTGTGTCACACTTTGATGTCTGTCCTGAGTCTAAGACCACTTTTGAAAGTGATTGCTGGTAATAGATGTGGACTTCTCTATGCAGCCTCCCTAAGATCAGTGCTCCTTAAATTCTGTCTCCCAGCAGGTAGGCGTCCAGCTGAGGCAGCTTCAGAACATCAGTCACACACACTGCACCAGTTAAACACAACAGGCAGGCAGCCTTGATTTTTATGGAAACAATAAAATGCTGAGAATTTTCTGTAAATGTGAGGGCCAAGCATGTGTATGCAATGAGAACTGACTAATTAAAGTGACTGATAGAAAAATGTTTTTTTTCTTTTCTCTTTCTAGTTAGCCTGGGGAGGGTTTTTTTTTATTTGAAATCAGTTGTTCTGCATCACTGAATAAAGCAAGCCAAACACATATTGATTTTTTTTTCTCTTTCAAAGAGGCTACACTCGATTGATCTGAAAGGTCATTGAAGTCCTTTGGGAGCTTCTGCATTAAATATGTGCATCTCACAGTGAACTGAACTCTGCTGACTTCAGTTTCTAGACTGTGATAAAGGATGGTTTTAGAGCACAACTGTTTAAATATAGTTCACAACTTTTAATTAATTTTATAAGTTTGGTTTATAAATCCAATCAGTAACACTTTACAAAGCAGTTTATTTATTAAACCAGTTCAATATAAGTGAAAAATGACTGCGTTGAAGCCATTTTTGTTTTGCTAAGTTCACACATGTCAACCTCTTCAGACGTTTACCTGTATAATGAGCCTCAAAAATCCATAAATTTTGCAAAAAATCCAGGGGGCGGCTGCGGACATGACAACGTCCGCTGCGAAGCAGGAGGAAAGGAGAGCAGAAAAAGTTCAAAACTTATTTCTAGCCGCAGAACAGGTTGAAAGATGGCTGTTTGATGTTATTTATTGTTTTTTAAATCACGCTATAGGCTCTGACATGTTAGATAAATTTGAAAATGAGGTTTTGGAAAAATCTGTAAGACTTAAAAAAATCCGTGAGATTGCTCTATACGTCCGTATACCTGCAAAATGACGTAAAATCCTTATAACTTACGGACAATCCGTACAAGTTGACATGTATGTAAGTTTAATTAGCTGTGGTGGCCATCTTGAACTGGACTAAAAATATGTCATTTGAACTGAAGATGTTCATTGATGCTGATTTCATAAAATCCACATTTTGCTAACACCACAAACAAATTAACACACACACACACACACACACACACACACACACACACACACACACACACACACA
>NW_013952694.1:142231-149166 GCF_001266775.1 Austrofundulus limnaeus
CACACACACACACACACACACACACACACACACACACACACACACACACACACACTAGTGGAAAGGAGGCTTTACAGTTGCACATACAGAAATTTGCTTTTGGATCCCAGTGCTACATAAACATTTTAAATGACAGTTTAAATAAATTGCAGAGGACAATAACTTAAGAGTCTGGGTTTGTCCACTTCACACACTGGATCTGGTCGGAGAGTGAGAGTTGCAGTGCTTGGAGGAGCATACACACCAACCAAGATGAAGGAAGTAAACTAAGAAGGAGAGTAAAAGGGGTTTCCAGTATTGTAGGATCACCATCACAACAGATGTCACCATTTTTTTGCTTTGCCAAACAGATCCATGATGCGGTCCACTCTGAGGAGCTAGCTGCAGTGCAGATTAGATCAATCAATCAATCAATCAATCAATCAATCAACCAATCAATCAATCAACCAATCAATCAATCAATCAATCAACCAATCAATCAATCAATCAATCCAGGTAGAGCCCGGAATCTGACACACAAAACAGTGAAGCAAATCAGAAGATGAAAAACCTCAAATTTCCCCACCAACAGCTTAAGCTTGTCTATTTTATTGCTCATGCACATGTTAAAAAGAAATATTCCAGGTAATAGAGGGTGCATAGGGTGCAGACTGTGCTGGTGATAATAAAGATGATGAATTAGCTGTGCAATATGATGAAGTTATGTAATAAAGAAAAAGACTGCACAGCAAAGCAAAGGTTGTACAGCCCCTCAAGTGAAAAATTATTTGCCTTTTCTGCAAAACTTAAGGGGTTTCTGCAAACAATTATCAAATAGATTGTACAAATCTACAAATGACTGAGGCTGCGACCTCTGAACCACAACAGTGCAGGGGTTCACTGTGATTTGCATCAAAATGTATTTTTTTCTTCATCATCCTTTGATTTATAAGCTATATTTCAGGATTTTCTATAACTTTTTATTGAAATAGTTTAAAAATCATCAACATCACTTCAAGTAGAGTTAAAGGCAGTGATTACTTTCCTTTAGGATCAAGCCTCTCTCCTCTCAGCAACCAAGAACAAAAACTCAMTCTGGTTGCCTTTGTGCCAGTGTGATGTTCAAGGCTGCGTGCTGCAGTTCTAGTGAAAGTCATTTTCAAAGCCTTTTTTTTACTTGCATGACAGTGAGAGAGGAGGAATCAGAAGCTGACTCTCCTTTTTTGTTATAAAAATGGGAGGAACAGAGAGTGTTTTTGACCTTGAGCTGGCGCTTCACAATAGATGATTGTCTGAACTCCAAAAGCAGAAGATGTTTTATTTTTTGTTTGTGGGTAAACATCAACATAGAGTTTATGCTTAAGCCTGGAAAAAATACGTTTCATTGTATTTAGCCAAGGAAGCTCACAATGCTGGATTTATTTTAATCAAAATAAAAATTATGTTCAATGGACAGCTAATTTATTTACAYGGTGTACCTTGCTGGATCAACATGCAGGCATGTCAAAGCAACAAATGTGTAAAGGTGGTCTCTTTTAATTATTAACTGCTACAAAAAATTGAAAGGCAGGCAATATTGTTTTTGTCTGTGTGTATGTGTGTGTGTGGGGGGGGGGGGGGGACCATTTTCCTGGTACACACAGCCTGGTGAGGACCCACTGTTCCCATGTGGTCAAAAGCCCGGTCCCCACTGTTGATGAGTCAGGGGATAGGGTTAGGACTAAGATGAGAATTGAATTTAGGTTAGGTTTAGTGTTAGATATGTATCTGTGACATTAGGTTTACAGTAAGGGATCAGGGTTAGGCTGTAGAAATTAATGGAAGTCAATGCAAAATCCCAAAAAGAACATACAAATATTTGTGTGTCTGTACATGTATTGGTAGTGTGTTAACATATTTTGACATTGTACGACGCTTGTGAGGACATCTTGTCATTGTGTGACATTTGCCTGGTCCACACAATGGAAAAAGAATAGGCTGTCAGGGGTTAGATTTAGGGTCAGGTATGTACCCATGAGGTTAGTTTTACAGTAAGGGGTCAGGGTTAGGCTGTAGAAATTAATGAAAGTCAATGCACAATCTACACAAGAATAAAAAATGTGTGTGCGCAGGCAGGTTTTCCCTACTATGCGGGGACCATTTGTGGCATACACCCCTGCTTGTGGGGACCAACTGCCACTTATTGGGACCTAAGTCTAGTCTCCATGGGGGGAAATGCCAGTGGTTGTTTGGAGGTTAAGTTTAGGGTAAGGGGTCAAAGTTWGGCTGTAGAATTTAATGGACATCAGTGTAATGTCCCCATAAAGATAGCTGTACTAGACCGTGCATGTAAGTGCGTGTGTGTATATGTGTGTGCTTAAATGTTTGGTTGTCTTACATTTAACTTTACTTTAATAACTTGTAATCACTGGATRYRCATYYATACCACATGTGTCAAACTCAAGGCAGTGACTCCTGTGTGCACCCCACCCAAAAAAATATATACGTACATACTGTATTTTTTACTCAACATGATAATTGTTTCTTTTATCAATGGTAAACTTTAAATTTATGATTAAATGCATCAAAATAAATTTGAAGGGTGAAAGATAATTGTCCTACACCTGAGCTGTTGGCTTTAAGTAACTGAGCAATTTAGTTGGATGTCTGAAAATAAGCTGCTTTAAAGTCAGCATTAATCCTAACTAAATCTGCCATAATGCGGTTACTAGAAACTCATCAGTGAGTAAAACTTTATTAGTTTTACTTTTAATAATATTTCTGTATTTATTTCATATTTAGTCAGTCGTACACTTAGTTCTTATCAGTGTTTAAAAGAGGACGTGTTAAAACATTGTTTAGTCAGAGTTAAACATGAAACGTCAAAGTTCATTACAACTGGCCCATCGAGGGCCACCATAACGCTCATGTGGCCCTCGTTGAAAATGAGTTTGACACCCCTGCTCTATACCCATTAACCTTTGGAGTCAATCCAGTGACCAATGCAGCTGCATCTCTATAATTTCTTAACACARGATGGTCTCAGTGTAAAACTCTGTCCAATATAGCAGTGGGTGATATGCATTCCCTCAAGGATTGTTAAGTCTTTATGTAATATAAACAGAAAATCTCAAGTGTTCTAAATCTGTATTTGCTGTCAGCAGTAGCAGAGTAAACCTCAGAGAGCCTGTTATGTAAGAAGATGTGGAAACAAGAGTGAGATTTTGGACAGAGTTGTAATCTCCACGACACGTAAGGTACCATCTGCTAATGATCCCATATTAGATGTAAATGAAGGCACCCAGAACACAATAACTAGCAKCAGTGTGTGTGCACCCATGTATGCTGTATGTGCGTGTGATGAGTGTTTCTTTGTTATTCTGTGCAGGCAGTCGTGCTCTGCTATACAATGCAACAATAGAGCTGGGTAACGCTTTGATCTAATGAGAGAGAAAGGGRCGACAGAGCGAGGTGGCAGATTGTTCAGAGAGATGAGAAGAGATCGAACTACAAAAAAAAAAAAAGATTGAAACTGCTCCTCCAAGTACAGATTTGATTCTTGCTTGCTACAGAAATGCAGTTTTTGACAGGGACTGTGAGGTTTTTCTTAGAGGAGTGTTAAGCTGATTGAAAGAGCTACAGTAGGCAAAAGTTCCTTCTTGATTTCTCTTCCTATTATTACTCATGTGAGCTGGTTTCTGAAAAGTTTAAAGTTAAAAATAGAGACATATTTTCATTAATTAAAGTAAGAATGCAGCATCGTTTTATTTCAGTTCAGATTTAATAGCTTAATGGAACCAAGTGAAATGCAAATGTTTGTTCTGGGAAATTTGTGATCAGAGTTTATTAGAATTTTGCAAATCAAAAAAGTCAAGAACAGCTAAAATTTTTTAATTTTAAGACTAAAACCTGAATTTTGTTCAAATGTCAGCTGGACAAACAAATCTTAATCACACTGAATTAATTTACAAAACTTATCTCTACAATCTGTCACCATAGACGATGGTTTTTAGTGGAATTTAACCCAGTAAAGTCAGTTTTAGAGTGGTTGTCAGAAAAACTGCTGTTGTTTGCAAATGTGTGTCTTCTGAGGTAAATGGAAAAGTGTTGACGTAGCTTTCAGTCGTTGTGGGTATTTATTGGTTCTGCCTCCGACTTGATTTAAACACCAGTAATATAAAATACAAGTGTTTTACATTAAATACATGCTATTTTCCATCCAATTACATTACATTATATTATACAGAATCATCATTATTTTGTTCTATTTGATTCACTGATGATGATGATGATGATGATGATGATGATGATGATGATGATGATGATGATGATGATGATGATGATGATGATAAGTATGCTGGTATGTATGTATCTGTTGACAATAACCTGAACCTCCTCAGCTGTATTCAGCTACAATATGGAGAAGGATCAGCTTCTCTGTCAGTTGGTTCCAGTCAACATTTTTAGTTTGTCTCAGTTTTTAAAACACTAAACCCTGATGTCTGAACCAAATGCTCAGTGCCCTGAACACATTTATTGAAATGGTCACCCTTTTGTTAGAACCTTAAAGTAGACATATACATTTAAATCCTTCCTTTTTACATTTAAATAATTCAGTCGGGGTCTTTATAAAGTGGAACTGCAATGTTTTGGCCTGAATTCCTCCTTAGTCTAACTTCACCAGCACCTTTTTCACCCCTTTCTTGAGGTTCTTCAAGCCCCGCCCACCTCCAGCTTCCACTCCAGTGTGAGAGAGGGGGTTAGCATTTTCTAGTTCAGAAACATTTTATTTACAGTTTAATTAAAAGATGTCAACAGCAGAAGACTTGTCCATCCAGCCTTACTTGTTGGAGTCAGAGTCTGACCCAGAACCAGAGGAGACTGAAGATCACCAAACTGTAGTTGGTAAGTCCAGACCTTATTTGGCAGTAATTTGAACTAATTGTTCAGAAAACATCATAGAAATTACAAAAAACTGAACTGACTAAAAAATATGACCCAAACAGAATATAAATATATCACCAGGAGAGACTAAATTAAACTTTAATGCCACCTAGAGACTATAAGTTCACAACAAAATGTATTTAACAGCTAAAAAAAAGTGGCTTTTGTATGATCTCCTCTTTAAAGGAGACCAATTATGGGTCCTAGAAACTTTTATGGTATGTCTGTGGGCTATCCAGACCATGTTCATTCTATTTAATTCACTAAATAATTCTCAGATAATAAAATTTCCCATTTTCTAGTTCTGCCTGCTCTGACTTCCGTTCAGAAGAGCTGTTTATGTTAATGAGCTCTGTTGGTAACGCCCTCCAAAAATCTGTTGACATTAACTCCGCCCTCCAAAGCCAGCGTTTACGTTAGCAGGGCTAATAATAGCAGAAGCTCCGTTGTACAACCATATGAGACCCTGTGAGACCCAGAGGCAGAGTCGTGGTCACATCTTCTTTCTTTTTCTTCCCCCCCTCCTCTGCTCTGCCCTCACTCTGCATGCTGTTACCAGAGCAGGGAGCAGCAGCGGTCAAAATACCTCAAAAACTCGAACAAATAGGCTAAAGCTAAAAACAATAGAGGTACATGAGAAAATGTGTTAATAACGAATGAAAATAAAAAAATTATTAAATTGTGTCCGTGCCACTTTCTGGTCCAACACTCTACCCATTGCCCTATTGGAGGCTTGTTGTGAAATGAGTTGCACATTACACAACAACAACCATAACGGCTCTTTATACTGAGGAGGAGGAGTCCCACTCAGGGGTTGCTAGGTAAGGGGCTGAACGCAGGTTCCGGTGGGTTGTCGTACGGCTTGTGACAACACAAAATGACGGAAGTATAAAACTTGTCATTAATATACATTAAAAATACATTTACTTACAGTAAATGTGCCCCTGGGTGCATTTTTTTGGTCCTAGGACTGTTTTTTTAAGAAGTACATACCCAAAGTTGAGTAAAAAAAAGCTTTAAAAAGTGAATTTTGCATATTAGGTCCACTTTAAGCACATTTCACCCAGTTAAACACAACTTGCAAACCTATTTTCACCCACTAAAACACAGTTTGCACTGTGATTCACTTGGTTTTCGCACAGTGAAAACAAAAACTGCCAAAAAAATGAAGAAAGGAAAATGTCGGACAACTAATAAAGCTTGATTTCAACTAGATTTTAGACTCACACATTAAACCCATACTCATCTTTAAGTTTTTCTAGAAAATACATGAAAATAAAAGAAATGCATGCTACCAAATAAAACTCATTTGCTAAACAAAGTGTGTATGTGTTTTTTATGTCATTTAAGTCAGAAGCAGTAAAGTCAGATTCTTCTTCAATTCAACTACAGTCAACGTTGAGAGATAAACTCAGAAACATCTGGTTGTACATTAAAAGAGCTCCTTCACCATTTAAATGATGAAACTTCGGTTTGTGCATAGCAGCAGGAAGAGCTCTGAAAACAGTTTGGAAAAGCAGAATCAAAGGTAATAGAAAGTAGAAAYCCTCAGCTCGCAGGTAAGAGCTGCAGGGTGGTTGTTCTGCTTCAGTTTGAGAGCTAATACGTTTGTTATCAACTGGAGCAGATGGTGCAGCACGAAGGGAAAGTTTACTCATGCACACACATACACACAAACACACACATATATTGTTTCGTCTATCCTCATGGGGACATGAGTTTGACTACCATTCGTTTACTGGTCATTTCTACAGCCTAACCCTGACCCCTTACCCTCAAACCTAACCACCCTTGTACATACCTGACCCTAAACCTGACTTAAACTCAATTCACATCTTGGTCCTTATATTAACCCTCCACCCAAAATCAGTATCCGTACCTGTGGGGAACAGGCTTTGGTCCCCATAAACAGCATTGGGTCCCCACAAGGTTGATTTTTCTCGAAAGTGGTCCCCATGATACAGCAAATATGCATCCACACATGCACAGAGAGAGAGAGAGAGAGAGAGAGAGAGAGAGAGAGAGAGAGAGAG
>NW_013952694.1:151239-154237 GCF_001266775.1 Austrofundulus limnaeus
GATTAATCGATTAATCAAAAAAATTAGATTAACAAAACAGATTAAGCGATTGTTAAAATAATCGTTAGTTGCAGCCCTAAATTATTTTTAGACAACAGGATGTTCATAAAGCAGTGGCGGATCTAGAATTTTTCTGAGTAAGGGGCCATCAAAGGGCTGTAACATTCATAGAGGGGCCAAGTATTTGTTCAACATCCTTGCACACATTTCCCTGTTTTTGATTAGATGTATACATTTAACCAGTCACACATGTTCAAACACTTCAATGTAATGTCTAGTTGTTAAAAAAAGATTTGCACAGTAAATTCTTCTTATCAGTTTTACRTGCACTTTTAGTCTCAAGCACACAGCATGTGAGAAAATCCAGCCACTGTTTGTGACTTGAAAGACTTCTTCTGCAGGATTGTTCAAATCTTTTTAAGAAGAGAAGTGAGCATGATTTATGCTAAAATAACATATTACTATTTGACTCATTAACACCACAAGTGTTTGGACATGGAATTGCACCCACCATCATCACTTTCAGGCTAAGGACAGATGAGTGACAGGACATGGGCACTTCAGGGGGCCAATCAGATTTCAGCAGGGGCCCAATGTTCCTGTGGCCYCGCCCCTAAATCGTCAGGTGGAAGATTTGCACTTTTTGTGTAATACTGTTTAAAAAAAATCCAGAAAAACTCTTAACATCTTTTATGTGGAACCTCCAAACATGAAAAATTTTTATAAAGGTTTGCTGCATGTTGCTTGTGATTTTAGATTGCTCAGATTTTCTTGAAGCTACTGTATGTGACCTGTACTGGTAAAAAAGAATCAAAATAGACAGCAGAGCAAAAAAAATGTGAAAAATATTGATTTTTGCTATAATTGAGATTAGCATAAAAACAAGTCCAGAAAGAGCGTCTAAGATTCCCAGTAACTAAAAAAGCATCTRATCTTTCTAAGCCATCTTTAAATCAAAGTCTGTAACAGATATGTCTTCAGAAATAATCCCTGTACATCAAATCCTTTTATCTTCATTCGAAATTGATCATTTTTCTTTGCCAAATTCTGTAGCTCTGGGACATCCGTTTGTTTAATGTTTGCCTTTATGTTGAAGCCAGATTTAAACAAACTAGACATTCTTTTAAAGCTTCTGAGATGGAGACATTGTAAGTAAAAACAACCTCATATTGAAAAATTCTTCTTTTTGACTCATTTTAGCACCAAGGATCACATYTGGTTCATGAAAAAAATCCTCTTTATTTTTTAGTTTAAACTGGGAAACAGTGTTAGAACAAYTGTCTGTGAGCACACTTTTTTATAATGTCAGATGGTGGATCTATAGTTTTCTGCGCTTCATACTTTAAATATTACATTAAACAAAGTGCAGAAATACATGATCAAAAAAGTTCTTCRCTAAATGGTCGCTGAGTAATTTTATTGCAATAAAATGAGAGTCWACATGCATACAGCAATACAAGATGATTATGAGGACAYAGCCCCAGTGAAGCATTTTTATACTCTTCCACTAGAAACCAGTTCCTATTTGACATGCGAGGAGTGATTCTTATCTGAGCAGCAAATATTTCTAGTTTCAGTTAAAATCCTGTTCTGTGGTCCTTCAACAAAGAAGTACATCTTAAAATGKGGTTATACTTCCTATTTCATCGTCACTTACACGTTCACATTCCAGTAGTAACAAAACAAATAGCTCTGCAATCCAGTTGTGCAGAAAYCACATTAGTATGTGAAGTTAAGGCTTGAAGAACAAGAAAACGCMCATTAAAGGTGCCCTGCTGGAAAYTTACAACATGAGATAAACAATTCAGAATAACGTGACAATGCGTAATRTATTTTATAAGTAAACACAGCTGAAACACCATCAAAATATAAATACATGGGCAACAATTTTATTTTCTCTCACACCTTCATTTACCAACCTATAATGAAAATAATCAGTGATCGTGGAGGGAAAGACCACTGTTGGATGAGGAATTCAGAATGAGACCTTTTWTCAGCAAGTAAAAACCTTTTTAACTCTTTAAACAAACATCAATGTTAAACTATTCAAAGTTCAAGGGACAAGTTTTTTGATAGAAGTTTAWATGGAAGAATAGGGCCGTGGTGCAAAATTATAATTAGTTTTTTTTCCTGAGTTCTGGCATTTTTTAGAAGAAAAAAAGAAACTTTTCTTTTCTCTGTGGCCCYAATCYTCTTCCATAAGTTTTAGATGGTGTRTTTCCACAATTCCATGCCCTTCATGTGTAATGTTGGTTCAGTTTGTCGAAATGGCAAACATTATTGACATCAATTCAAGGTGCATTTGTCTCAAAAGGATGACTCAAGTTGACCAATATTCAACTTCCATCATTGTCCCACAGTCATCWCACAATCAGCATTAAATCTAGTAAACTTCATAGTCAAATATAAGCAAAGTCTAACAGAAAAAACTCAAATGAGCCTCAGTTTAAAAGCTTTTAGGACGTTCTTTCAAACTAAACAAAGCTCTGCTCCAAGCTTCCCTCAGCACAGCTGCTGGTCATCACTCCTTTACACAAACTGAAATRAGAGCATTCATTCCAGTTTTGCAGAAAACTTTCACTGTGGGTTTTTTTGATTTAATTCACTTCATAGTAGAGTAAAAATCAGAGAGTAATGCCAGTTGTTTTGTCATTGATGTAATTCAATTAGCTGATAGCAACACACTGTWGTCCAGCTTGGACCATTCAGTGAATCCATCCATTGATTTTTCATCTATAGAACGAAATAGTGATGGTTTTTAAAAGAGATCCTGAATAATGCAAAGCAGTTTGTGGTATTTGCATGCAGTTCTGCCTCACTGTTTCCCATTCTGTTCTCTGCACTTCACTCCCATGGGTGCTCATTATGGAAGAGGTTTGTTTGATCTATTCTTTCACTGCTGATTGAACCTGAAGCATCGTTTTCTCTCTCTCTCTCTCTCTCTCTCTCTCTCTCTCTCTCTCTCTCTCTCTCTCTCTCTCTCTCTCTCTCTCTCTCT
>NW_013952694.1:154247-157634 GCF_001266775.1 Austrofundulus limnaeus
CTCTCTCTCTCTCTCTCTCTCTCTCTCTCTCTCTCTCTCTCTCTCTCTCTCTCTCTCTCTTACTTTCTCTGTGGAGCAGTCTATGAACACAACTGGTTAAAACTGCACTCATTACACAGATAAACATTTTTTTAGTGTAAGCTGCCATTATGCAAACAAGCCTAACTGCTGCATTCTCATTTGTGTATTTTCTTTTAATGTAGGATATGGAAACTTGGAAAAATCTGCAGCGAGCTTGCACCGCAGCTTTCTTCTTCTTGCAGAATGGATTTCTTCCCCCACTGCAATGAGACGAGTAATCAGACCAAAACGATCAGTGGCTCAGTGACTTAAGCACAATTAACCACTATAATTAGTTTCCATTTAAGGAGCTTTATTTGGTTTAAATATACAAGAGGAACATTTAGCAAATAACTTAAGGCCTCGGCAGTGATGCATTGCAGCTAGAAAAAGTACACGCAGAGCACTAAAAGCATGGTATTAGACTGTATATCACATGAGCGGATGTCTCCAAACATCAGATTGCCAAAATGAAATGTGGCATGACACGAAATGAATTTATAGAGTGATACAATAAATATTAAAGCTTTTCACAGAATATATTGTTTTGACATGTTTTCTCCCTGCTTCTAARTTCCTTTTCAGACACCAAACTAATGAAATGAATGTCTTCATCAGTTTATAATGGTGACGGCTTTCAGACATGTCTAAAAAAAACTCAGTRCACCTCTAATATTTATCATTTGTACTCAGCTGAATACGTTTTAGAGAGACTTTTGGATATTTTGAAAATGAAGAATTACAAGAGATGTGTAATTTTTTCACTTTTTTTCTTTTATTTCCTTATTTAGATATGTCCATTTTTAGTAAAATAGTGCAGGTAGAAGGGTAACATTTTAAATTCAGAGYACTAATGGCCTTTTTTCCACTAATGCCTCTACAGCATGGCTCGACTTGGATGAACTCTGTTCAGCACAGTTTTGGGTGGTTTTCCATTTCACTTCAGTAACAGCTCAAGTGGGTGGGCTCATCGTTAAGTTGGGTGGTCCCAGAGTCTGAAAATTGATGCTACAGGCCTCAKCAGCTGGTGGTGGTTATGCTCCATTAARCTATTAGCCARYCACCATTAAGTAGAAGAAAAAGACCCCAAAAAGATAGGCAACACAACAATGGAGGACATGTTATTGCAAATGGTGGATCAGGCTGTTGTGAGAGTAGCTCTTGTGATGCAACCAGTGACTCCACCCTCTAACCAAACAGTCAGTCCTCTGAGGTCACGTTTTCAGACCTGCACAGTACACTTGGAACCACAACGAAGTACGTTCTGAAAAAAGGGTCTGGTTCCATGAATCCGTGCTGGTGGAAAAGCCTTGGAACCATGGAAAGCCAAGTCAAGTTGTGCTTTAAAGACTTGTTGTTTTTTCTGCAGCGAGAGAACACATACGAGCGATTTGGAAATTGTTTAATGCCACCTGCTCTTTCTGATCAACATGGGCTCAAATCTGCAGCCTCCGGACTACGAGACTGAGTTAAGAGACTTGTCCTGGTAAAAACCATGATTTTTATATACTAATACTTGAGTTGATGCCATCTAGATGAAGTGAAAGGAAAGCTTGTTCTTAAGATGCTCAGGTACAAAAACCACAACCTCTATCTCATCTGAGTAGAAAATTAAGTTTTTTGGGGGGCGGCTGTGGTGGAGTGGTTAGGGGAGTTGTCCTGGAATCAGAATGTTGCCGGTTCAATCCCCCGTCCAGCTGTTTCAGTCATTGTGTCCTTGGGCAAGACACTTCACCTGCCTTGCTGATGTTGGTCAGAGGGTCCGGTGGCGCCGGTGCATGGCAGCCCCACCTCAGTCAGTGAGCCCCAGGGCAGCTGTGGCTACAATCATCAGTGTGTGAATGTAAAGCACTTTGGGGTCCAGAGGGACTTGATAAAGCACTCTATAAGTTCAGTCCATTTACCATTAGTTTTGTTTGTAGCTTTTATTGTTTAGGATGAGATTTATTATTATTAAAGTTTTGTGATCTTCATATCTATTTTTTTTTCTCATCAACCCAGCCTTATATACTCAGCCTGCTCTCTTCATCCTCAGTGGAGCATTGATGTTTATTATTAATCATTCTGATCTCTCTCCTTGTGTTTCCTTGAGTTTGATCAGTTTTGCTCTCTTGACAGCATTTCTCTTTAGGCTGACCCAACAATTTTTTCATGAAACTACCGGTAGCTGTGTTTTTCATATTCCGTCAATTAATTGTGAATTTAAATAAAATCAATTAATAMTTTCCAGGTAGCTTATAAAATTTGTATCATTTTAAGCTGTTTTTCCCCATTATTAAAATAAATAAATAGCACCATCATTAAGCCTAACTGGCTTAAGACTGACATTTATTTTTACTAAATTGGTTTGTGAAAAGTTCAGTCTTTGTAGATTGTCTTGAACAAGRTTTTATAGTTCACACAACACACTAATTAAGACTGATATTCTGCGATGAAAGCTGTGAGAGCAGCTAATTATTCCTGGGKGGGCTTTTCTCCATACATAATACACTTTTATTTCTACCTGGTGTAGGGGTGGCGGGGGGTTCAAGTTTGCTGACAGCTCCACCTGTCTGTGTCTGCTTCCTGTTGGTTCATTAGTGCGGTACAATGAGACAATGAAAGAGCTTGTCTCTTCTAATAAAGACATATTAATACCTCCTCTACTGAGAGATGTTTGCTTGAGTGACTTCAGCGCAGCATGGCACATGCTTTGTGTGGATGTGTGTGTTTTGTTTTGGCACTTATCGTATTAAGTCTACTTTTTAAAAAGTAAACCAAATGTTTGATTGGGAACTATATRATTTTCAGTTTTTTTAATTTATGCTTTAGGTTTTACTGGTGTTTGTTTTTGCCTCTTAGTGATGCACGCTTTTTGTAAAGATGAGTCATGACGTGTAAAGTAATCGAAGTGTGAAGTTTAGTGTGAAAACAAAGTATTTCTGGACTAAAATCTACAAAGCAGTGAGTCCATTTCCAAAATGTATTTGTTACTGTGTTTACAGTAAGTCGTGTTAAAATGAAAATGTTGCCTTTGCTTCTTTCAGCATCATGGTTGCAAAGCAGTTCCAGTTAAGAAAATGTTTAAGAAAAATATTTTTCTTTCAAAGTTTGTTTTTTATCTATCATGAAATCTGATCATTTTCTATTACTCTAAGGATTACTGAAGTTCAGATGATAAATGAATGAATGAATGAATGAATGAATGAATGAATGAATGAATGAATGAATGAATGAATGAATGAATCTTTGATTATGACTTAATTTTTTAGTCTTAAATAAATGAAATAAAAATAAATTGATTTTAAAAAATTGTGATCAAAGGTAAAGAGATCATAGTAACTCACT
>NW_013952694.1:158275-165050 GCF_001266775.1 Austrofundulus limnaeus
CAGTGGGAATAATAATTAATCTTTCATCATCATAAAACTTCTGAATCAACTGAATTTGAAGAAGTTTGACCTAAATCTGAAATAGGAAGTAAGAATGTGACAGCCATCTTCTTGTCCATAAGATTATTTTGCTTCTGGTTAGGATATTATTTATTTTATCAAAATTCAACTGTTCTCATTCTTTCCCCATATTTTCAGTCTTTTATGTCCAACAAATTAAACATTGTAAATATTTCAACTACAAGAAAAGAAGATAAAATATGTATGTTTCTCTGGTTAGGGCATGAAAACATAAAAACTCTGCTTTTGATCTATTATAGGAAACAGTGACATCCTGGAATCACCTAACAATTGTTTTATTGTTGTTTAGTTTTACTTTTGAGTTCTTTGGTTGACTTCATAAGAAGAAATGCAGACAAACAAAATAAAACTTTAATTATAAACCAATTTGACCATGGATTTGTCCTATTCATGATTAGGAAAGCATGATCAAGTAAAACATTGTATAACTTTATTAGACAGATATTCTTTTATATCTCTAGGCCAAGTAAATAAAATAGTTAAAAACAAAAACAAAAAGGTTTCCATCAAACACATTTTCACATCTCCTTGTTAAATGAAAGAAACCCTTCAGCTTTTATTTTATTGGACTCGTTCTGAAGCTGAATGAGCTGCTCAAACTACGGAAAAAAAACTGAAAATTAAGTTTTTCCTTCAGCAAAAAACTAAATTCTTTATGGGTTATTTTTTTTTAATCCAGTGTCAAATAACTCTATTCTCTTTATTTTTCTTTCTTTATTCTGTTCTTTATCCCTGAGGCCATTTTGTGTTTCTAGGTCAGACTCAGGGGTGGAAAACTGTTTTACTCAAAAGGCCACATTTAGAACTGAAACTGCTGTGGAGAGCCAGAACCTGCTGAATACAAGTGTTAGAATAAGATATTGTAARTTTATGTAAATATTGAACATTCACAAAAATAGTTGCAAACAAAATATTGTCTGCGTTTCAAACATGCACAACTAATAAAAATAAAATTTTATTTCTCTTTTTTTAGTAAAATTATATTTTATTGGATTTAAAGATGTGTCCACTGAAGCCTTGTCTCATGGCTGTGGCAGGTGTGAATGACAGCAGCAGGTGATTGTCAGTGAGAGAATTTGTTTCTGGATTTGCCGCCGTCTTGTGTGGATGGTTCTCACTTCTTTTTGTCTCAGGGCAGGTCCACTAGTCTGACATGCTTATATAAATATAGTTTCCATGTACAAAAAAGGAAAGTGCTTTTGCTTGAGTATAGACCTACTATTGTAACATCTTAGAGAGACCACAAAGGTTTTTGGGTAGACTAAGTACAAAAACATTCAGACTTTTTCTAGTTGTTGTTGATAAGTTGTTCTTATCAATTGTTTTGGTCTAACACTCATGTTCCGCTTGTTCTTATTGTTTCCTATAAAATCAGATGCTAAAGGGGGAAGAATTAAAAATTACAGACCCATACTACAGCAATTTAGACATTTTAACATTGTTTAACCAGGCAAATCCCACTGAGATCACAGGTCTCTTTTTCAAGGGAGGCCTTGGCCTGAAGGCAACCTATTGTACATGTGTTCAATTTGTAGCTACAAGGCTGTGTTGCTGATGCTACTAGTTAGCAAGGACTAAAGAATTTGTTTTTAAATGTATGTTTTGCAACTTAGCTTATAAAATCTATGCTGCAATGAGATGTTAAATAAAATGCAATAGCCTATATGCCACGGACATCCGGCCCAGCACTGGATGCCACTCCCAACACTTACGGTTCACAGTCAACACAGTGTTAGCAAAAGATTTTTTCACCCGACAACGACTCTTAATGATCTCCACAGTACAGAATTAGCATATTACATGTACCAACATTAACACAGAAGATGTACAGGTCCAGCCAAGTGGAAAAAAAATCACTCCAAAGTGGATTAAAGCCATAAAAACAAAGGAAAGACGTTMGTGTTTATGGTCGTCACTCGGCTTTAGTCTACGCTGTAATATACACTCTAACAAGTTTTTACTTTTGCATAAAACTCATGACAAAGTCACATAAAAACATTTCATATAACACAAACAGGCGCGCACACACCTACCTTTGTACCGGCTGCTGTGTGTTAGCTTCCTGCTAACTGTCGTGTGGAGGAGGTCTTTCCTCTCTTGTCTTGGCAGTAAAAGGGGATAAATGTACATTTCCCTTTTGTAACCTCTGTCTTCTCATTTCTGTTGCTGGCTCTTGAATATCCTCAGGTTAGAAATGCCGATTACAAACACAACCGTGAGATATTAGAGTTAAGTTTTCCCTGTAATGCTATGATCCACTGCTGTCACCTCCTCATCAAGAGGAAAATGGAGAAAAACTAACTACTCTATTGTACCTGCTGGTTAGTTGACACAGCGGCACACAACAGAACTCACGTTTTATACCAGTAGATCACAGATGCTTTAACTTTTGTGACATTTTCACGGACTAGTACTAGGAGCTAACGCTAAAAACATAGGCAGTAAGCAGGGAGTGGAAGGGAGGAGCGTGGCAAGAATTTTACCAGAAATACGTCATTGATGACTGTGGCATATAGGCTATTACAAGTATACTAGAGCTAAAGTCAAATGATTGTTTTTTATTTATTTACATGTAACATTGTTAATTGTGAAGTTGTTCCTCCAGTGAAAAGAAGTTTGAATACATGTCCCAACACATTTTAAATCTGAAGGCACAAATGAATATGGGAACAGGGTAGTGCGTGGTCCCTCAAACATACGTCTTCTGAGGATTATGTCATGTCCTTTCACAGCCGTTTTAGGGCAACCTCTACGGACTGTGAAGGATGCAGCCTCTGTGGGCTGTGACCATGGTAGGCTGCAGCCCCGGAAATGGGACACAGATGTCTTTCAGGACATATTGGTCTTCCTTTGTACTTGTGTTGGTGTTAATATTAGAGTTAACTGCACTACTGTCCCCACCTGTTTAGGTGGAGAATTACCTATCTGAACATTGCAGTTGAACTGAAGATGTGGCTTAAAATTTTTCTATGGTGCCCATGGCCATCCCTGAGCTCTGCCACTGTTGGGTATTACGATTTTCAACTGGCGTTTATGGTCCCAAATAGATTTTGACTGTCTGACCTGTTTCCTCTCTTCAAAATCAGCTCTAATGTAAAAATAATTCCAGCAAAATCCAGCAATCAGCAGAGAAATCAGGAAAAAGGTTTTGCACTAAAAATGTGCTGTAATTTCAAAGCAGATTTACTCATCTGTAATAACTACAAGGGACTAGTGATGCATAAAATAACCTGATGAGATTTTATACTGTGGAAATGACTGAAAACATTTTTATAAATACTACGATCAGAGGACAACAAAATTATTCTGCAGGCCTAAGGCAGCAGAGAGATCTGGGAACTGGAGTGTGAGATTCATTAATTACACCCTACAGGTGTGTTATAAAAAGGGAAACTAAAGTGGAAAACATGGAAAAATAAATAGGATTTCAAACTTTCTTGTTACTWCCTGGTCTCTTGTGGTAAATGTCAAATCAGCAGTTTTTTGTTAATAGGTCAGTAAATCCATCAATGAGTTTTAAATGACAAAAAGAAAATTGAATGTCACACGTAAATAAATGTATTTTTTCTTCTTCTTTTTTTTACATTTCTCCAGATACAATGTGGCTYCAAGCAAGTGTGCTGATTGGCCTGCTGTGCCTGAGTTACACAGGCAGTGTGAGAGGATTTGCCCGTCTGATGGACAATGCAGAGCTACGCTCAGCTTTCTCAGTTTCTCGCACCAGCAGCATGGAAGGTGGACCAAAGATGACAGTGACCTTTGACACTGTCTATGTCAACATTGGTGGGGATTTTGATGCCAAGGCTGGTCTGTTTCGTTGTCGAATMCCCGGGGCCTACTACTTTTCCTTCACAGTGGGAAAGTTCCCCCACAAAGACCTGTCTGTGATGCTAATGAAGAACCGAAATGAGGTGCAGGCCATTGTGTACGAGGAGAACGCTGGGGAGGAGAGGAAGGTAGGTCGAAAATGTCTGAAACATACCTCAAAACTTAACCTTTTAGACTTATTGATGAGGCTGACAGCAACAAACTGGGTTGAGAAATTGAAATGCTTTTAAAGAGGAACAAGTTCTTTATGACTTACAAATTCAAACCTGTTCTTTACATTACCTCAGATCAGTGGTTCTCAAACTTTTCATTATGTGTGCCCCTTTCACCGAGGGCAATATTTCAGRCCCCGTTTCTTAGAACAGTAAAACAAAATCAGTCAAATTTAAATAAAACACACAAACATGTGCACAGAGTCTAGTACATCTATCTTTATGGGGACATTGAATTCCTAACCCTGACCATTTACCCTAAACCTAACCTCACAGGTACATACCTGACTCTAAACCTAACCTCACAGGTACATACTGTACCTGATCCTAAACCTAACCTCACAGGTACATACCTGACTCTAAACCTAACCTCATACCTGACCCTAAATCCAACCTAAACTCAGTTTACACCTTTGTTCTAAACCACTAACAGTGTTTCCTCCCATGACTTAAGTCCCCATAAGTACCTGATGGTCCCCACAAGTAGACAAGTACACCAAAATTGCCCTCACATAGTAGGAAATACCCATCCACACCCACACACAGTAAAACTTTATTTTTTTCTTGTCTGTGTACTGAAATCTCCCATATCTAAATTCACAAGAGCTCATTATTTTAACACTAATGGCTGAAACAAGTCTGTTTTTATTGTATTATCTTTAAAATAAACCATACAGTTCAGTTTGAGTAAAAAAAAGCATCAAGCAGTAATTGGCAGAAATGCTATTGTAAATTAGGGCTGTTGTCATGAATCATGTCTGTTTCCTGCCCAAGTCCTGTCACAGTCATTTATCTCCTAATTGTTTCTCCCCTCCCATCTCATCTAACCTCAGTCAGCGTCATGTCACTCACCTGTGTTCTGCAGTATTTAAGCTCCACTCATCCACAGCTCCAGTGCCAGATTTATGAACGGTTCTCCTAGTAACAGTCCAGCATTCATATCACGCCTTGCCTGCCTCGTCTCAGTCTTGTTTCTCCTCACTGGTTCTACGTCCCTCGCCTTGCCCCTGAATGGTACCGTCTCGAACTCTGCCCTCCTGGTTTTGACTCCTACTCTGGACTCTGGATTTCTGCCTCCTGTCTCTCTCCCCGTCTGACCTGTTCAGTCATCTGATCTTCAGACTTCGACTTCTGCCTGTGTACCCCGACCACGAGATAAGTCTGCTCCTCCAAACCTGGTTCTGCTCTCAGTCTTCTTGTGTATGACCCCTGCCTGTCCCACGGATAATCCCCGCACCTCCTAGCTCCACCGGAGGTCTCTCTGTAAACACRGAAGTATCATCGGACTTCACCTAAGGCTGTCCACATCATTCAGGAGTTCGTTCTGGACCAAGCACTCTTTTAGAAGTTTAGTAGTTTACACTCATGCAAAATCTGCTCCACAGTTAATTTCAGCCACTAATCTAATCCTCCTCTGTTTAGAGCTCCTGGTCCCATTGACGTGTGAATCCAGATCGTGCTTCCTGTTTATAAATAAAACTCTTAAAACTGCTCTAGTGTTTGGCGACTCAGTGAAACTCAGCCCCCCATTCATCACAGCTGATGCCATTTTGTTTGAGCATTTCGAGCTTTGTGTTTCATCTTCTCTGGTTTTAAATGGATTTTTTTTGCATGAGGATATTCAAGTCAGTTTTTTTAACTCAAGCTGCTTAACATTACTGAGCTGTAATGTTTCAGTGTGTGGTAATACTTTTTTTAAAACGTCTTACTGTCCACTGACAGTTTCCAGACACAAACATCAGAAATGATCCTGTCTGAGTTCTCTGATTTGAAAGAGCAATGGGTCTCATGCAAGAACCATTCGTACRAACAGATTTGYTGTGCATACGAGTGATTTAGGAGAACTTGTCGCATTCACCAATTTTCTCGTATTAGAATTTTTTTTAGATACGAACAAAATACACAAGTGAAAGCTGTGTCTAATTGCTCTTCTGAATAAATGAGAATTATGTAACACAGTAGTTTACACTTGATAAAAGGAAAACTGGAGCAGGACTAGAGAGATGAATATGCTTTAGATTTTTATTTCTGTGACTGTATACGACCCAAAGGAGATACAACATTAACAACAGTCATTTCATTCCTTTAATTCCACAGCTGACGCTGCTAAAAATGTCAGATTTTCTTTTCTGGATCTCTGAGAGCAGGACTTCAATCTCCAAACTCGTGAAGTTCTTTTACTTTTTGCTGTTTTAATGAATGAACACGTCCTGGTATGTGGGGCAGGAAGTGTAGCCTTATATGGTATTATGATATCATTGGAGTGGTAATTATGCTAATTTCCTCTCCTTGTGCACCTGAATACTTACAGGTGGAATTCATCAGTTTACGCAGCTCATTTACACACTTTTCCTGAAGTTAGAAGCATTTGTTGAATCTAATACGGCATGTTCGTATGAGCCCTTCATTCAAAAAGAAAGAGAAATTTAGGATAAGAATATGAAAATGTTCTTTCTATCAGGTTTTCAGGTACAAGTCAAAGATGAGCAGGTTTAACAGACAACAGACACGGAGACCAGATAAAAGGTAAGTGTTATTTTATTTACAGGTGGTAGGGATATGTACAGGGGATCCAGGCTGCGGAGGGAAAGGGAAGGAGGTGAGTATCCAGGTAAGTAATTTGGTTGAAGGAGGAACTTGAGATATAATAATAA
>NW_013952694.1:165103-168462 GCF_001266775.1 Austrofundulus limnaeus
CAGATTTTCTTTTCTGGATCTCTGAGAGCAGGACTTCAATCTCCGAACTCGTGAAGTTCTTTTACTTTTTGCTGTTTTAATGAATGAACACGTCCTGGTATGTGGGGCAGCAAGTGTAGCCTTATATGGTATTATGATATCATTGGAGTGGTAATTATGCTAATTTCCTCTCCTCGTGCACCTGAATAAGAACAGGTGGAATTCATCAGTTTACGCAGCTCATTTATACACTTTTCCTGAAGTTAGAAGCATTTGTTGAATCTAATATGGCATGTTCGTATGAGCCCTTCATACAAAAAGAGAAATTTAGGATAAGAATACGAAAATGTTCTTTCATGAGGCCCAATGTTTTCCTCTTCATCTCTCACTAATGCCATCACAGATTTTAAGCAAACAGAATTTACATATGTTAAGCAGCCTATCATCTCATTTATATGTCAGATGTCCTGCTCAAATATGCTTACCTCAGCCARTATGATTCTGACCATTCAACCCTGATTCATGGAATCAGATTTCTAGACTATTCACAATTAATCACCTCCAGTCATAATCTCYTCTTTCCACAGARCATTATATTTTAAATCCAAATAGTAAATACTAACCTAACCACACAGGTACATATCTAACCCTAACCACACAGGTACAATCTTTTATCCTTAAAACCTAAATAAAAACAACTYYAATCCAACTTAGAACCAAATGTGTTTCCTAAAACTCCTTAGGAATATCTATTTTACTCTCCAAAATCTTACACAGCACATACAAATCAACAGGCTGACTGCAATGGTCCCTTGAAACAGCCAACTCCACCATATTTCCCATAAAGATAGGATCCAGTGACCCAGGACTGGACCTGATCTCGAGCGAGCACGCACTTCCTATAGCAGTGGTGTCCAAAGTCAGTCCTCAAGGGCCAGTGTCCTGCATGTTTTAGGTGCTGCCCTGGTTCAACACAGCTAAARCTAAGGAGTGCTTAATTWGTAGGCCTCCTCAGTATGCCATCAAGGTCTGCAGAGGCCYACTGATTAGGCACTCTTTAGGTCTTTGGACACCACTGTCCTAAGAGATTTATCAACTCTGTGGAGCCGTTGGGTGGCAGAAGGGGCCCTTTAAGTAAATACTCCCSTAATCTAACCCACCAGTGGTATTTCCCCTGATGGGGATCGGGCTTTTGTCCCCATAAGGAACAGTGGGTCCTCACCATGCTGTGTGTAACCAGGAAAATGGTCAAAAATCGTCCCCACCAGGTRGCAAAAACATACAACACAAACACTCAGGGGTCACGCCTAACAGTTTGAGAACCCCTGATTGTTGGTGAAAAATAGTTTTGACATWTTGTATAAAAGTCCAAAACAAAGTTTCTAACCATTTTGTGAGCCTACATGGTTTAATATTTGTGTGAACAGATTGTTATTTGAAGAACACGTTAAGATGAACCATAGATTTGAAAAGGAGTGTACTGTCTGCACCGCTGAATGATAGGACATCACTTCTTATAGAGAACTTCTCAGTCACCAGTTAAAATCATCTTTCAGGATGTTTCTTCTCTCAGGAGAAATGTTTATAAAGGTCTTCTATCATGTCCGAGCTTAGAGCTGCTCTTACAGCAGGTGTTTGTTTTTGGGTGGGGACTGAGTCGAACAGAAAGGATTATTCATTACAGTAGATTGAAAAAACTGAGCAAGGATGGGAGTTAGACAACATGTTGTTTGTTTGTTTGTTTCATGTCCTTGGTATGGAAAAAAAGTCTAGATTTCCTCTCTTGCCAGAMTAATAAAATCTACCTGAATCTTTAGGTGCAGAGCCAGAGCGTCATGCTGCAGCTGGAGTTTGGTGACACTGTCTGGCTCCGTCTGCATGGTGACCCTCGCTATGCGCTCTACAGCAACACCGGACACTATACCACCTTCAACGGTTACCTCATCTACCCCGACACCTATGGCTACCAGACGCACCACCAGCAACAGCACCCCGCCTACGGCTCCCAGCAGCCCCAGCAGGAAGACCTCCGTCTGCAGGCAACCGAGCAYGCCAAGTTCAGCTCAGGAGATGCCGAGGAGAAGGAGCTGCCTCATAAAGRAGAGGAAGAAGAGGAAGAAGAGTAYGACGATGAAGAGGAAGACCAGAGATCCGCCTTTTCGGCAGGGCGCACCCAGAGCATTCTAGGAATAGACCAGGTGGGCATGCCACAGCACCGACCAATCAGCTTTGACACGGCTTTCGTCAACATCGGGGAGGACTTCAATGTGACGGAGGGGGTGTTCRTCTGCCGCATTCCTGGGGCGTACTACTTCTCCTTCAATGTAGGCAAGCTGCCCCAAAAGACACTGTCTGTCAAGCTGATGAAGAACCGCCTGGAGGTGCAGGCGATGATCTAYGATGACAGCCAGGGGGAGAAAGCCCTACAGAGTCAGAGCTTGATGCTGACACTGAAACCAGGAGACACCGTCTGGCTCTACTCCCACCAGAGGGACGGATTTGGAGCCTACAGCAACCACGCCAAGTACATCACCTTCACTGGCTTCCTGGTTTACCCAGACGTCACCCCGCCATCCTCCACCCCAACCGCCTCCAGCCAATCACATGCCGACAAGAGGCCCTAACTGCAGCACATCACTGAGAGACTGCTCATTGTGGAAGGGGTTCATATAAAGTTTCAAAGTCCACAGCAGGTATCGGGTTGTTTCTGCTTTGTGGCTGCTTTTCTCTTTATATGAATTCCTTTTCAAAGTCACAGGGAGTTTGGACTGAGCTCAGCACCTAAAAAAAACTCTTCAGTTTGGAGCTGATGGCTTCCCAGAATATGACTCACTTAGATGTGAATATTTCACTCTGCAATGAAACTCAGTTATTATCCACTAACCTGTGTGTCAGTCAGAATCAAAAATATTCATACATCCACGTCTCCGTTACAGCTCAAGAAGTCTCAGTGTCCACAATGAGGGCAATATGATCAGTGTGTTTCCTGACCAAATGGCCTCTTTTTAAGACCGCAACCAGAGGAAACACCCTCTGATGGTGCTCTGAACAGCAAAACAGCAGTAATTAATGAAATATCACTAAAAAATTCTGGAGCCTATACTGTAAGTACTTAAATGAATATAAGATTTACAGATTATTTGTTGTGATCATAAATGCAACATTAGATATTAAAGTGTATTTAAGTTTAAATCACTTCCAGTACATAAAACGCAGTCATTTTAGATACAGTGGAATGTATTTATAATGAGATTGGAGGATGATTTTTATGTTCAATAATTTGTATTATAATTTTTTAATCTTTATGTTAACAAGCTCATTTGAGTATTATATAAATAGTTCTGATATTTAAAAGCAGAGTTCTGTTCTGAACAGTAAAT
>NW_013952694.1:168867-172047 GCF_001266775.1 Austrofundulus limnaeus
GTGTGTGTGTGTGTGTGTGTGTGTGTGTGTGTGTGTGTGTGACCTTCTGAACTCACACCTGTCAAAGTAGAACTGTTTTTTGCCACACTGTGGAGAGTGGGATATTACTGCAAGGACATTGGTATTTCATGCAAAATCAGGGAGAAGCAAATATAAAAGCTTGCATCTCAGTCCTCTATCCAAATCATTCCTCATTGTGCTCCGAGTTTACTACAATCTGCACACCCTCTCTGTCTTCTGGGAAAACATTTACTGTCAAAGATGTTTTTTTTTTGTAAAAGCTCTTGGACAGTGAAAGTGACTTAGAGGAGATTGTCTCTGAGACAGAGGACTGTGTTCAGGAGGTCCCTGATACTGAGTGTTGACCCTCCTGTTGTCTCTCAACCACCTGCAGACATGATCTCTTCCAAAAATGGAAAGATACTATGGTGCCTTTCTCCACTGAAGCAGCAGGGTAGACGTATCGGCTAGTAATATTATCAAAATGGTTCCAAGGCCCACCAGATATGCAGTCAGCCATGTTGATGGCACCAAGTCATCATTCGAGCTCTTTGTAACACCATCTATAAAAAATATTGTGCTTGGGATGACAAATTTAGAGGGGAGGCGTGTATATGGGGACWGTTGGAAAGACTTGGATGTTGACATGGTCATTCTGTGAGAATCATGAATGTACTCTCAACCTGAAAGTTTTTCTGATGGTGGCGCTACAGTAAAGGTCCTATCATCATCACCAAAACGAGACTTGTGGTCATTAATGTTGAGAAGTAAATTTAAGAAGATTTGTATGAAAAATTCAAGATAAATTAATTCTAATTTAAAGGTTTGGCCTGATGGTGGCGCTAGAAAACAGGTCAACTCACTGATTTTCAAGGAGTTATTTATGTATTTAACAAACAAAGTGCCTGTCACATAAACATAGTCAACAATATTCCATAAATCATTTTCACAAGGTAAATATCCCTGGGGTCAGATTGACCCCAAGGACCAAATTTGTTTTTATATTTGAGGACGATAGGAGGGCTAGAGGAAGCTCATAGAGCACTTGATTTTTAACTCAGACTTTAGAAAAAGCATATTCAGTATTTTACCAAGGGCAATGGATTTTTTATCAAGTTCTACAAAAGGTCAGACGATACATGAAGTGATGCTGCAGTGATGATCTAAAAAAAAACAACTACAAAAAGAAAATGTCACAAGTTACTCTCACTCATCCTTGTTCTGCAAATCAACAGTATAAATGTCAAAGGAACTGAATAAAAAAAAGTGCCACCATAAACAATACATCATTTCCTACATGAAATTAAATGTATTCTATAGAAAATCACTGAAAGAGGCTGTGTTCTGGACTCTCCTATCATGACGGCAACAACGGTCAGATCTTTTCACTTCTAAAACTATTTTAAAGCATCTTAATATTTTTGTGAAACATGTAAAACAAACTGTGTGACCTCCAGGTGCAGACTGACAGACAAGATGACTAACCTACTCATCAACAACCCATCAAAGGCAGTGGTGATGTAGCAACCTGAATTACTCAGGAAGGACAATCAGAAGTTTGAGAAATGCTGGTGTAAGTCAGTCATCCAGGACATGGTAAAACAAAACAAAACAAAAAGACACCACTCAACACAGGACAAGACTCAACTGTGAGCCTCTGCCTCAAGGATATGGGGACAGTTTTCAGAATATGTTCGTATTTTAAAAAGGGAGGCCCGATAGTTTGAGAGTGTTAAAGAAAGCCATTCACATCAAAGGTAAAAACTCACTTGAAATAGAAGAAGAGGTCTGATATCAGCTTTCAAACCACATCATAAAGCCTGATCAAGTTTTACTTTAATTCACACCTTTATGCATGTGACCAAAACATCTCTCTTGTAAGAACATGTTCAGGAATTGGAGGCCCAATCAACTGTGCAGAAAACATGTTAGTTCCCAGTGTAAAAAGCTTTATTGTTCAGCTCTAAAAACTCAATTTATGCTCACTGTTCATGTTTGACCCWAAACCTAAGAGTCCACATGTCCCTACAGCACTAAACATTTAATGGAACATCCTGGTCACTGTACCGTTTACATCAGCACTGTTACAGTAGTATGCCAACAAGWCTTTGTTTTTCCTGCAAAGGAGGGATGTATGAAGTAGAAACATACTGAGCCTCTCCCTGTCTGAAGTAAATGATTACTGATCACAAAGTGTAAAACATAAGACTGTAGCTAAAATTAATCAGTTAATCACAAAACTTCCTTCATTGTGACCAAGGCAAACAAAGACCCTGACTGTCCATTGTGATGGGCTTGTAGATTAATTTGCACGTGAATCAAGGTCACATAAATAAACTTCTCATTAAAATTCCACACTAATTTTGAACTGAGAAAATGTTCTCAATGAGAAAACTACACGTTTCCAGTTTTTTAAAAGTTGAAAAAGGAAATGGAGAAGCTGTGAGGAGTTTAACTGTAAAGTTTCCTCTATTTTTGTCATTTGTAAATGTCATCACACACCGGTGACGTACTGTATGTTTGCGAGATGCACAGTTGAGGTAAAGTGTCAGTTATYATCAGAGCTCTCAGTGCTSTGATCCCCAAACTAGAAGAGTGGCTCCAACAGGAACAAGCTCAGAGATGTGTGTCCAGCAGAGCTCAGTCCTGGGAACAGAGACTGTGCAGAACCCTCAAGCTCTCAAGTCCAAGTTTTGTTCATGAGGAATAAAGAAAAAAACTTTTTTATAAGTAATTTTTCTCCAACTTAAAGATTTGACTCTACATAAAAACAAAACACTTTGAAAACATCGGATAACTTTGTCTTAGTATTTTTATTTACATAAATATTTCAAGTGGGGTTTCCCACAATAAGACAAACAAACAGGGCGTGATGCTGATGAAGTGTGCGAGGACTGAACCATCACTTCTTCTCCGGGGCGGTGTCACCAGCCTCCAGCTTTGGTGCAGGCTCGTTGGCCTCTCGGTAGTTCGGGAACACCTCCCAGGGCGTGTTCAGGTCAAACTTCCTCATCTCCTGTGCCAGCTCTAGGGGCTCCAACACCAGACGCTTCACCTCATCGTCATAACGAACCTGCAGTCAAAAACATCTATTCAGTTTACGAAAAAAATAACTCAAGGAAAACTTTTAAAGGGATCCATGATTAGTTGTAACATTAGACTTTATTTAATAAACATATA
>NW_013952694.1:172218-174573 GCF_001266775.1 Austrofundulus limnaeus
GACGGAGCCATTTTATTTACACACAAAGCATTCTGTGTAAATGATGACGTGGATAAGTCCTCTGTGCGAGCTATATCCACCCTGAAGGTTAACCTTGGACAATATCTGATGATCGACTCTTTTAAATGAAACCAGAGAGCGTTGACAGAGAGGAGAAGGTAGAAATGACTCAGCCTGGAACTGAAAATATAGATGGAGGACAACAGAGCTGCTTCATGGAAGTCCTAAATCTTTCATCCATTTTAATGTGGATACCCTCAAATGAAAGCTGAATGTCTGGACTTTATGTCCATGTACATTATATAACTATAACTTGAATATGTTTCAGAAAACAGGAAAATAAAATTGTTTCAGTGTCCAAATAGAAATGGACCTAACTGTAACTTTGTTTGGCAGTTACCAAAACATCTCCTGAAACATGAGACAGATTTTAGTGAAATGCTCAGAAAGTCTTTAATAAATAAGTGATAAACATGTGGAATCATCCTAATACTAATGGTCACCACAGCTAATGACTGTAATACAAACATGGCTATAATTTAGTCAGACTTACAGATAAGGTTTAATGTGATAGTAGCTGAAAGTAATTATTAAAACACACTGAGTGCTAACAGATCTATGCTATTTACAAGGTCTGAGCTAAACAACAATTCTGTTACTTCTTGTCAAAAAAAAAAAACGATGTTAGTTTGAAAACCCTTGAATGAAAAATGGCAGCGACAGGCATTCCTCCAAGAAATAATAGGCCTTTATTTATAGTTGCTTCTAAGAGTAAGTGAGAAGAATAAAGTGGAAGAAAATAATTTCCTCTTCTACTCAGCTGACTGTTGATGGCAGGACTCACCTCTACGTATCCTGACAGAGGGAAGTCCTTCCTCAAGGGGTGACCCTCAAAACCATAGTCTGTCAAGATGCGCCTCAGGTCGGGGTGGTTGGAGAAGAACACTCCGAACATGTCCCACACCTGTTTGGATGCAGAGTTTTACTCCGTTTGCAAGAGTTTCCATTAAAAAAAAATAAAACAGCTTTACCATTTCTCCTGGTTTAACACAGCTCTGATGGAGGTAACCTGTGCGACTCACCTCCCTCTCATACCAGTTGGCAGCGATGTGAACGGGGACAAGAGAGTCCACCGGTGTTAACTCGTCAGTGTACGTCTTGATACGAATACGAGAGTTGTAGCGCAGCGACAGCAGGTTGTAGACAAGCTGAGAACCAACACAGACACATGATCACTGTGAAACGTCTTCTCAGAGTAAACCTGACTGCTCCGTATCAAACACTGCAGTTTTTAATACATGCTGCTTTCTGTACATGCTGATTTTATCTTTCATCACCACCAAATGTAAATGTTTTTGTCTAGCCTAAATTGTAAACACTGTTCTGTTCAATAGTCTGATAAACTCCAGAAAGGTATCTCCCTTTTGGATTAAGAAAATATTGCAAACACACACACACACACACACACAACTTCCAGTTAAAAAAAATTGGGACTTTGTGTAAAATGTAAATACAAAAGATCCTGTAACAAATTAGGCACAATGTGCATGATTTTTTCTTTTGAACTCAGCACAGCTGATGCATCTAGACGTGATAATAAAGCAGAACTATCTACTCAGGGAGTTCTATAAATATAAAGTCTTTACTATACGAGCAGAAAACATGAAACCAACAAGCGAGTAGTTGTTTTAATATAACTGTTCAGCGTTTCTCCTATCATTATTCAAGGGGGGCGGGCCCCCCCCCACCAACGAGATGGCCTGCCCGTCTAAGAATTTCACGGCATGTAGTCATTTTTATTTAAATAAGGCCAGATCAAGTCGAGAGCTATTTTTTCTGTCCCTCCACATCCACCTCTCGCCAAACTTGGGGAAAAAAAGACGGCACAGAGTGAGGCTGAGTGCTGTGTGTGGTCCTCACAAAGATAGGAAGATGTGTGTGTGATTAGAAGCACAATGAAAACTCTTTTTCTAATCACGTAGCACCAGTGTGACAGCTTTGCAAGCTACTTTTTCCTTCTTTAAAAGAAAATGCGACAAGTGAAGCCACAGCATGGTTACCTTATCAATAATTACTTTATACATTACAGCAAGAATCACAAATACAGACCCCGCGTGTGACCAGGTTCTCATGAGTCCGGTCATGTTCTATAAATAGCGATGATCAGCAGCGCAGGTACAAGCTAATGTAACGTCCCTCAACTTTTAAAAAAGTTACTAGAGTAGTTTGTGAACTCAAAACACCATAAATCCAGACAAAATGAGCTGCTGTTAGTCCACAGGTCATGGGCTGAGCTCCTCTCTGTCACACACACACACACACACACACACACACACACACACACACACACACACA
>NW_013952694.1:177829-181478 GCF_001266775.1 Austrofundulus limnaeus
CATTAGCACCTCTAGTAATATATTTACTGAGAAAAATGGTGACGTGTTCAATACTTATTTTACCCGCTGTATATTAATGCAGAGGCATGATGATAAAAGGCAGACTAAAGTAGTGACAGCTACTGAGTGTACCTTGCAGTTACATGTACTGTGTGTACCTTGCAGTACCAGGTACTGAGTACTCACGGGAGGTGTCGGTTGTGGCGCTCTGGGCTCTGATCTGCTGCTGGAGGAGACATGAACTCCTGGCAACTAAAACAAGGGGAAAACRGAGTCAAACGAGGGGTAAACCTGCTGCTGTGTGAGAACATACAACGCTGCGGAGCAGCTGGTTCAATAAATTAATAAAATATAAAATCCGATTGCACCTATGTGCACATATGAAACTAATCTGGACACAACAACAGAGCAATGATCCTGTATTCTGTCTGTTAGCGTTAGCTCGAAGGTCAGTCAGAGATTCGACAAAACAAGATTTCTTTCGGTCAAATAAAGTACACATAACGATGCGACATAAAGTATCGAAACTTCAACATGCATACAGTAAAACAAACACTGATACATTATCAACTTACTGGTAAAACTCCTTCCAAGACCTCCGCGGAGAAACGAAACCAGCGACGCCGCCATGTTTGTTCCGTTGGAGATGCAGCTGTGAGTGTGTCGCCCCCTACAGGTGCGGAGGACAACACACATCCTAAATGTCTGAGCTCAGAGCTCATGTGTTGTTAAAAACACGTATAAAACAGCGGGGAATTGAACAGGACAACAGCCATGTGTAGTATTTTGGGTGCATATTCATAAGCACACATAGGATCCACATTGTCTTTTAAAATGTTTCTGTTTTGCTCCCAGAGGAAGATGAAACTGTCAGATATGGTCTAATCGCAGTACTTGACTTTAATCCTTATGTTTATTTTATTATTTAATTAACACAAGCCTTTTTTAGGATTTGCCAGTACTTCAAAAAACCTCAACTTTATACTGGAAGTCCGTAATTCTTGTCTAATTGCTACACAGGCTCATGAGTGTGTAAAATTGAGTCACAGAACAAAGCTTGGTGAGTGGTCAGCAACACAATTAAAACTCTGCATTTATTTATGTAATAATTAACCCTAAACTAACTAGAACAAATATGAGTGTTACACCAAATTAAAAAAAAATATGACAGCATTTTGTGATACAAATGTTTATTCAACTTCCTTGGTAGTTTTCTTTTTAAAGCTTTGTAAAAAAAAATACACTGATAATAAAATTTAAACTCCTATAGTAGAGCAGCTGCTTCATAACAAAATCTTTTTTTCCTCTGTTTAAACCAAATGCAAGAAGCAGAAAGTGAAGCTCAAATTTACAGTCGGAGATGATTGTACAATATTTTCTAACAAAGTATTTAGATGTTGGATAAAACACCCAAACCACACCTGGACCAAGAAATTAAACAATCACAAAAACAAAATGAATTGTCTTCCTAGTAGCTTAACCATTAATAATAAAAAACTGTAGTTTTACATAAAAACATAAAAATAAGATTTTAAAACATAAACAGGTATAACATTTAGAAAGCAGCTGTGTTTTCTATCACTGGAGCTTTGATGGAGGCACAGTCCAGTTTTCAGGCTCAGAGGGGACATAGGAAGGTCTGACCGGTCTCTCTCTCTCAGCTGGACCGTCCACACACCTCCTCGTGGTATTTCCTGAGCATCTCCAGCTGAGCTGAGCGCACCAGGATGTGTGGTCGCACTGACGCCAGCTTCTGACAGGCCTCCTCCGGACTGCAGCTGTGTAACTGTCAAAAAAAATAAAAAAAAAACACACCAGGTCCTCGCTGAGTCAGCAGAACAGACCAACTTTTACAGACTCAGCAGTGAAGTTTCAACAAAATGYCATTAAGCTGTGAGCAGGATAAAAACTAGAGCTGGACAATCAAACAAAATGTATTTATCAGCATAGACACTGGATCAATATCAATGGAAAATTTCACTAAACTCCAATCCAGAAGCACACAGCATGCTGGGGGGTGTATGCAGAGGAAAGGCCCAGCAACAGGCCTCTATAACGTTTTAGGTAACTTATGCCAACTTGTGAAAATTTTCAAGACGTCTACGTTGAAGATGGAATTAAAAAAGTCAACTAGAAGCCTCTTTTAGGTGTGTACGTACTATAATGTTAATTATTTGATTAAATATATAAGTTTTATTAGTTATTCAGACATGTTTTTTTCCATAAGTTGACATAAATTATCTAAAACATTATAGTGTGACAGAGCCTTAAGCAAGGTTGGTGGCATCATCTAACCCACTCACTATTTGGTAAGCTGTGGAGTAACATGTGCAGCAGCAGTTTTATGTTTCACCACCAGGACTGCTTTAAAAAAAACAACAACGATGTGGAGTGAAAATCGAACATGAGCAACAGATCGAGAGGAAAAGTAACGTCACCAGTTTGGTTGTTTTAATCAGCCTTTTCTCTCCTGATCCTTATTTCAAATAGGTAAAAAAAAAACGAATCATAATTATCGAAAGACATATGAATCACTTGTATCCTGGTACATATTGCCAAGCCCTAATAATCACTGACTGATAAATGGAGGAGAGTTAGTTGGAGAGTTGGGTATTTCATAAGCTGGACCTTCAAATCCAAATGTACAAAAAAAAACTTTATTCCTTATTCTGTAATATTAGAAACAGCTCTAAAACGTCTTTTTCCTTTTTGCAATGCTTAAAGACTTTTCTGTTTGAATTTAAATTTAACCTAATCACCGAAACCTCAAGTCAAACTACAAACTGAATGAAAATAATGTTTCGTTAAAGCAACACAGCTTGATGAGTTTGTAATGCAGTTGAAGTGATCACATCCTGTCTCTATTAGAGTAATTGTGTGGTGAACACTACACTAATTACCAGGGGTGCAACGATGCAGAAAACTCATGATTCAGTTCGTTTCGATGCTTTAGTCCAGAGGAGCCCAAACTGGGGCCCCCAAGCCATTTGATTTGTTGCCAAAGTTACAAGGTTGTAACCTGTTATCCTATGTAGAAACACAGTATTTCCACTGGTCAAATGACTATATTGTAGTGAATCTAATTTTCATTCATGTTGCTGACCTTATCTTTGATTTATTAGGATTAAATATGAAACATGAAATGACAACAATAAATGTTTRGATCAGATTTAACCYCACATGTAGATTTGCACACTTTATAAGGCCACAAAAGCTCATATCTTATCAATTTATGAAATATCCCATGAGTCTTGCTACTTGAGCGTATGGCAGACTTTCTCCAAGTGCACTAACTAAAGCAAAAGAGGGCCATTGCATAGCTTAATCGTTAAAAACAAAGAACTTTACTTTAAAAAGTATTTGTATTTCATGTATTATAATACTGCATTTGGCCCGCAGCCATGGATAGATTTTCATTTTGGCCCTCTTAGGGAAAATGTTTGGGCACCCCTGGTATAGCAAATGGCTAAACATTAGGGGTGGGAACATTTTACTCTCTCACAATACGATTCAATTCTGATTTTTGGGGCCACGATTCGATTCAAAATCAATTTTTCATTCAAAGCTGATAATGTGAGCCCATTTGTCGTGTTCCCAAAGTTCTTCATCTTCATTTTGCAAACCTCGCTCACGTCGAACTCACTCATTC
>NW_013952694.1:181488-182671 GCF_001266775.1 Austrofundulus limnaeus
GTGCACTAACTAAAGCAAAAGAGGGCCATTGCATAGCTTAATCGTTAAAAACAAAGAACTTTACTTTAAAAAGTATTTGTATTTCATGTATTATAATACTGCATTTGGCCCTCTCGGGGAAAATGTTTGGGCGCCCCTGCTTTAGTCTTACAGTTCAATATTTTTTTGATACAAATAACCAAAACTTCCATGCCCTTTTTAACTTGTAATTTATTGAAATTATTTATGAATATTTTTTTAACCTCAAAAGTACAGTTTTTAAATTAAATTTAAACTTAAATTTTGCTGAAACAGCAAGTTTCTCAGTKGATCTGCGCTCGAAAATAGTCGAACACAGATCCTCTGATCCTTCAGCACAGAGCATCTTCAGAAGACAAGTTGATAAAGTAAATTTTAAAAATCTGTATTGTTCAATACAAGTGTGTATTGAACCTAAAGCACTGTATTGAACAGTTTGGTACGGGTACATGTATTGTTGCACCCCTACTAACTACTGTTTTCCTGATCTGATCAGCACTGATGTTGACACTTCAGCTATAAATGACTTTCAGCCACCTCACGTGTGCACACTGACCCGTATGAGGTATGCAGCGGCCAGTGTGGCGCTGCGAGAGCGTCCTGCCTTGCAGTGAACGTACACACTGGACCCCCGCTCTCGGTGGTGCAGCACGAACTCCACCCCTGTGAGGAGGTTCTCCAGGCTGGGGACRCCCGTCAGGTCCACGGTGCTCAGTCTCAGCTGCTCCACACCTGCAGCGTGCCACTCCTGCTCCAAAACATCACAAAACCAGTCTTTACACTACGCTCATCATTTCACTTTAAACTGAAAGTCTAATCCATTTATTTATGGAATATTCTAGCATTGAAACAGGAAAATGAAATTCTATCAAAGACCTGCATTCCTCAAAGGAATCCATATCAACTGCTGACTGTTATGCAAGAGTTTTAAACTAAGATCATCTTATGTTGACAAATGATGGAGTTATAGCTGTTTTGGTCATACCTTAAAGGGATCCCTGATTAGTTGTAACATTAGATTTTATTTGATAAACATATATTTTAACTGTAAAATAAAGACTGTAAAAATACTAGCATTGAAACAGGAAAATGAAATTCTATCAAAGACCTGCATTCCTCAAAGGAATCCATATCAACTGCTGACTGTTATGCAAGAGTTTTAAAC
>NW_013952694.1:182922-185054 GCF_001266775.1 Austrofundulus limnaeus
GCTTCATGGAAGAAGAACCTCAGCTTAGCCTGTTAGTCTTTGCGCTAGCGTCGATGCTATATTGCCTTATATGTATTAGCTAAGTGCTAGCGTGATAAACTAACAAGCTAAACCGAGGTCCTCCATCCATATTTTCAGTTGCAGACTGAGTCATTTTTGTGTTCCCCTCTCTGTCATGTGGATGGAGGACCTCAGTGAYGAGAGGAGAAYGTGTARCGCTGAGCTAATACAAATATATGATGATAGCATCAGGGCTAATGCTACAGCTAACAGGCTAAGCTGAGGTTCTTCTTCCAACTAATTGTGGATCCCTTTAATGTTAGCAATATGGACTGACATAATAAATGTCATGATAAAATAAAAAAAATAATAAATAAAAAAAAGCAATATGGACTGACTCCAAAAGATAATCAATCCAAATATGTTTTTGTTTTCAATAAATCCACCGAGTTCATGAGACTTCAACTGCTAGTTTCAAAGATGTCATGCAATGTGTAGCACTCAGGCTGGAGCTGAYGTTCAGCTATATCAGCACAAAACTTTAGCTCATTATTTGCAAAACTGACAAGGTTTTAACTATTTCTGCTTTTTCAAAAGGTCAGTTAGCTGAGGCTGCCATCTTTTATTGGATACAGCCCAAATATTACCGCACTTTCTGAGTGTTTCATTAAAAAGTTGTCCAATTTGTCAGAAGATATTTTACTAACACAGTTAAAAGTGATGGTTAATGCCAAACATTTAAGCAAAGGTCTCACATAATCAGAATATGTGTTAGGGATGACTCTCAACTACTACCACACAAAACAATGATCTGATTTTCTGTATCTGTAAAACGTGTTTTCAGTTAGCTGTGGAGCAGAGGCCTTTTTAACCATGGCTGATTCCAAAATGTAAACAGAAATAGATTTAAATCTAATTTTCAGTTTTCAGAGGGTTCCAGTGATTTATGAGACAACAAAGAAACAGACAAAAGTAAAATATATAGATTTTTGTCCTTTTGATGGCGAGAGRTGCAGATCAATTGTTTTTCTTTAAGCTGCAGGAGTCATGGTGAGCAGAGTCATTCCTGACCYGAGCTCAAACTGACCACCGATCTACCGCAGCCCATGAGCAATGTAGATCAATCTAAGTGTAAAGAACGCTTCAGTGTTTTCCAGCAAGTCTTTTTTTTCTTTTTGGATTTCATCACATCAATATTTGTTCAAATCTTGAGCTCAGGGGTTCCAACAGGAACAAGTTAAACTCACCTCAGCTGAGTTGCAGAAGTATTTGGTTTCATACTCCTCATTCATGGTGATGACACCCCGAACATTTTCTGTTTCCACCAGCTGCAACACAACACAATCKGTCAGGATCAGTTCACAACAGATAAGCAGCTCAGCTCACAGCACGTTTGCTGTGGTAAACAATAAATATACTCCTTCATTTGTTATAAAGACTGGTAAAAAAATCATAAAAACCTACAAACTTTGTTTTACATTTGGATTGTTAATGTGTCCCTAAAGCCATAAAGCTGTCAAAATAAGCAATTTATCTACTTTAATTTGATTTCTGATAATATATTTTTATTTATGATAAAAAAAATCACTAAATAAGTATCATTCACTATAAAGTCTACCATATAATTCGTAATAAATGCACAAAATCAGCAGAGTCATGTTTTGTTGGCAACAATTTGGAGTTGTTTGTTTACAGTCATATATTGACGAGAACACTTGGAAGTGTCTCAGCACAACAAATATTGAGTCAGTAAAGTAACCTCTGGATGTAAACAGGCAGGAAAAACAATCACTTATTCTGAGAAATGCTGCCAGTTCTAACAGGAGAATTCTTTACTTGATTGTAACTAATCACTGAACGTATTTGTAAGGAAAAGGCGAGAAATATTTGGTGTTATCAAATACATTTTATTTTACAAAAACACTGATACGTTTGAGCTACATGAACCCTGAAACAACCATTTATTGATGCAGGAATTACAATCAAAATCCTTGAAAAATGCAGTTTGACAGCTATTGTGGCTTTAAATAAAATATAAGCTAAATGAATAGTTGTCAACTTCAGTGTTTAAAAAGAAAAAAAATTGTATAAGTCTTCTGGACGGGTTCTTCTCTAATGAAACGTTTCGTCTC
>NW_013952694.1:186964-202091 GCF_001266775.1 Austrofundulus limnaeus
AAACTACTCAAGTAAAAGTCATAAAACAAAAATTGGGAAAGTGAAAGTATTTTTACACACTCTCTAAGAAATAAACCAGTGAATTTACTGAACTAAACTGGTTCCACTAAGCCAGTTTGAGTAAACTGAGCAATATATTTATTTTCTTTGCTCAAATTACTCGACTAGGCTTAGTGGAGCCATGACTTTAGCCAACATGACTTTGTTGAGTAAATTCAACACTTCATCTTGTAGAGTGCAGAAACATCTTTTTTCATGATGTGTTCAAACATATTTAACTTTGCAAATTAACTAAAAATCTATAAATAAAATGGATTTAGGTTAAATTTTCACAAATTATACTGTTTTGTTCCTATGATTAATTTGCTTACATTTCTTCTTATTGTTCCATTTATTTTATCCATTATTTTTCTCAAGCTAGTATAATACAGGTAACGAGCTTACAGTTTTTTACAATTGCTAACACACTAAAATGACATCCATAGCACACTTATTTTAACTGACACACAAAGAGCAAATCCTCCTCTCAAGTCTCCAAAAGTCAAAACACATTTTCATTTTCACACATTTTACTATTCAAAATGGCACTTTTTAAATGGACTGAACACAGCTCTCTGCATAATAACACACAACAATCTGACAGAAAGTCACAYGTTTGCTATTTCAAAACACTGCCGTTCAAAATGACAATACATGAGCTAACTGGCCAAACACCTGAGTGCTTAACACTCCACTCAGGAGCACTATAAGATCATCTCTTACAACAACAATGGAAGATGTTGCAGAGAGAGAAAGAGGAGGGTGAGAATGAGAGGGGGAGGAAGAGGAGTTCATGGATAAAGAAGACAACTATCATATGAAATCAGAGTAACCTTAGTTGATCATGTCATCAACCATGGGCTGACATTGTGAGTAGCTGCAGACAGTTCTTACTGTTGCCACTGTCATCTGGACATTTAGACTGAAGTACAGGTATGTAACCAGAATATATTTTACAGTACAATGTAGTATATCCATGTCACAGTGTATGAGTTGGATGACACCTGTTTATTTCATGAATGGCTGCAGTCAAACACTAACTCTACAACAAGTTCCCTTTAAAATTTATTCTACTTTTTGTGAGCTTATTTTTGTTCATTCCAATACTAGTTTTAAAGTTTCTGGTCCATAGATTATTACAGCTAAACACAATGACGTGCTTGTAGTTCCCAMTACGGATGGATATAAATGCTAGTTTTAGTTGTAACAACAGCAGCCCTCAGGCCGTTACAGTCTGACCTGTTTGGTCATGGACCTGAACGGAAGAGCCCCCAGTATGACCGTGTCGTCCACCCGGTCGAACCACCGCCTCGAGGACACTTTCTCCATGAGAACATTGTAGCCTAAAGTCGGGTAGAAGAGCAGCCTCGCTAACGCTCCGGACATGGTGGAGCTGTCGAGGGAAAATTGCTTCTACACGATTAAAATGTCATTCCTGTCCTGTTTTAAACTTTAGCCTGTCTCTGAAACCTGACTGCATGTGTTCCTGGAGGATTTTATTTCAGGTTGCTCCACTTGTCTAACTTCCGGTTTCAGTCCTTCAAAATAATTTCCTCACGCATTAAAAAAAATAATAACAGTCCAATAACAATAACAATAGTTGTTTCTTAACAAATAAAAACAAAGTCAATCTTTTTCACATTTATGTAATCTCAATTTAATGTGTTTTTTCTAGTAAATAAGATGTAAGTTTTATTTTGAACAATAGTTCTTTACAGTCAAAAGCCTACTTATTATGGCCATAGAAATAAGACATTTGTCTTAAATGATCTCACAAGATATACCAGTCAGTAACATGTAACATCTGAGAAAAAGATACAATACAGAAGCTGAGAACGGCCGTTTTCAGCATAAAATTTTGTTACATAGTTTTATTTATGACAATTTTCTCGAGATAACGAGTTAATTTCTCAATAGTTTTCTCCAGCTTACGATTTATGATTTTCTGTGCATCATTCAGTAACCATGGAGATGGCCCGATCCTCTCACCTGGTCACCAATAAAGTTTATTATATCAGAAAGATCACTGAGTAAACGCCTGCTGATCAGCAGTCAGGCCAGCCAGCTCCTTAAATGATGAGGGCTGATATGAAAGTTATCTGTACAAGACAAACTTTAATTAGTCTGTGTAATGATGCAAAAATGACAAATTTATACACTAGGTTGCCTTAAGACCCAGCCTGCCCTTGTAAGAGATCTGTGATCTCAACGGGACTTGCCTGGTTAAAAAGCAGTAAATAAACAAATAAATAAATAGCAAAGTTAATCGATGACCAGCTGAGGGGACCAGGCCATCTGAATGATGCACGAGAGGAAAACCACCAGGAAATTAACTCGTTATCTCGAGAAAACGGTCCTCATGATAACGACATATGTATTTTCCATGGAAAAATAATTCTATGCAGAAAACTGCTGCTCTCAGCTTCCGTATACACAAAAATATTTGTACATTTTTTTTGTTTCACCAACAAACAGGTTTCTGTAGAGCTATTAACTTAAGCTAGAACTTCTGATTTCTGACTGTCAAACATTATTTTTGTCAATCTTAGCTGTATCAAAATACAAAATGATGAAATTTTCCAAGTCTCCTCATATCWGTTTTTCGTGATAACATTAATGATCTTTGTTTGTTTCTACATCATTTTGCTAATGGTAATGCAACCTAAACATAAATATAACAGAAATAAACAACTGRCCAAAAAAAATGTCATCAGTAATTTTTTTTTTACACTTTTATTTCAAAAAGCTTTTTAAAACCAATCAAGATATAAAATCTAAGTGACTGGATCATCCATTAAGATAAGAGTCTTAATGGCTTAAAATCTCTGTGGAAGAGCACTTCCTAAAAAGAACAGCAGATTCAGAAATATTTACACAACAAAAAGGTCCATTTATAATAAAACAGATTTGGGAGGAACAGTGTACGTCTCTACAATGCGTGTTGCAAGATATATACATATATAAAAAGTGCGGTGTATTCATAATACATTTGGACTGTAACCCCGATTGCATAACTTCAGAAAGTTACACTTTCATTAGTTTATAAAGAAAAAAAAAGGTGCAGCTTAAGATACAGACAATATTAATGCGTCTCAATAACTGGAAAAGTCTGAGAACTAAAGTAGTGTTTGTTTAATTTAGAATACATTTTTTGGACAGTGGCATATCAAACAACGATAGCCCCATCAGCATCTAATGACAGATTCCTTTGTTTTATTAAATCACCAATATAAAAACACTCAGTAATATCCTTCATCTACAAATAAAACTCAATGACAACAATAGCTGGGATCAATAATGACACCTGAACTTAWTTGGAGGACCAATAATGATCCCATCAGAATGAAGAGGTCAATGGTTGGTTGTGGTTGAGTTCAGGATGTTGGGCTGGTCTTTGGTGTTAGAGGCCTTGGACAGGTCTCGCTGTGGGGCAAAAGAAGAGCAGTTGTAAGGCTGACTGTTTCAGTACACCAAGACAACCAGCAGACGCTTAAAAACAAACCAGCAAACAGAAAACATGCAAATCATTTTGAGTTCCCATAAAACCACCCTTTGATTTTTAATGGCTCATGTGTTTTTATTGTTTCCTCTAAAAGCTCTTGTATGCCATGCTGACAGCTGACAGTCATTCAGTGTGTATTTTTTTTTTTTGGAGATCTCTGGTTAAAAGCCACTGCTGTGTCTCCTTCAAGACTGTCTTTTTATATAATTGTCCAGCTGGATGTTAGCAAGGAGACACTTCAGTTACTATGRCACATTAGATTTGGTTTCATAGGGACTCTAAATGTTGCATTGTGTTCGGTTCAGTTAGAAAACTGTCACACAAAGAAACTCAATTTTAAAATCACTAGCAAATAGGCAACAAGAAGTTTAGTGGCATTTCAGTATCACCCTTGAGGTTAAATTTCTTGCAGCCAAAACTGTCCGACTGATGGTAATTTGGCAATATTTGCCACAAAGCTGTTGTATAATGGCAGCCTTGTTTTCTAAAAAGAGGCTATTAAAAATATATTAGATAATCTCTGGCTAAACCCTGTTTACACTAATCCAAATAGATAATTTAAAGGGGGATTTAATGCAAATTAAAACATTTGTTGAAGATTTATATCATGTTCTAATGTCATTTTCTCATCTAAAACATACCCAGARTGTTGCTTTGACTCATTCWTGCACGTTTRAGATGCATGTTTGTGGTAATCATGTGGAGCTGCCTAAATAGTTKGTACAAAGCTCCGCCTATTTGTACATAGCTCCTCCCTGGAGCTCAGTCTGGAGATGAGCTCCGCCCCCATGGCACTGTTTGAAAAAYGTGCTGAAGTGGAAGTGTCTGAAACCGTAGGAGGTTCTTAAAGCGACTAAGGCCACATTCAAGGTGTTTATTTAAKCTATGATGCTAAGTCTAATTTACTTTTGATACATTATTTACAATGTGTTCATAACAACTGAAGATAACAGTTACTTGACTGTGATATGGAATTGAACTGTGTGTCTGTAAATTACATAATACCCCCATCAAGAAAAAAAGTTTCTGCCATATTTGCAACTCCTGCCCACACACAAATTGTATTTTTGGTGAAAGCACTTTTACAAACACCGCTAAATAGAAAAAAATATAATTCTCATGGTAGATGTGTACACAGGAGGTATAGTTTTTCAAAAACAAAGTAGCAGCCTTTTATACACTTGCTTATCAGTTTCTGCCMCACACTAGTACAGCTTGTACCACAGTTATCTACCGGTACATCAATCAACCTGTTTAGTAAACACAAATACTTCACCACAATCTTCATTTCTGGTAAAATAATTGTTATATTGTGTCTTGCCTCATTTTAATAATAAATAAATTATTAGTGCAGCTGTTAAGCTAACTAGTCATTACTTTTGCCAAATATAACAGGATGTGTTTATAACCAGAGCATCATTAACTCTCCATGTCTGGAAACCAATAAATGAACATAAAACTAAAAATTTTTTTAAAAAACATACAGCCTGAAGAAAGTTACTGAATTTACTGGAAAGTAAAATGTGTTTCGTCTGGTTTTTGTTTTTGAGATATCATTGAGGGAGAAACCACTAGAGAGAAAAAGACAGTTGAAAGTCTGATATTTCTCCATACTTTCCACTGGTTAAAATGTGGTTTATTCTGTCTTATGTCTCTGTAAACAATAAGTGATTTGTTAACTCCCTGAATCATGTTAATTCAGACAAGATGATAAAAATTTGTTTTCTTTTTGACAAGAAATATGCAATAAAATGCAAGGATTAGTTCAYAGGTTTTTAGGATTCAAAACACACCTTGATTTAACGGATTCAGTGTTGACCAAGTCCCTCTAAAACATAGAATTTACATAATTAAGACTTTCAACATTACTTTACACAAGGTGCTTATATTTGTTCTGGCACAGCACGGGTGGGGGGAACATTAGAGACAAAAGTGTAAATTACCACAAACTCTGAATATGTGCTGGCAACAGATGTTATGCTGAGGTTAAGCTGTGGACAAGGTGGGGTCTGCAACGCACCACTCAGAGGGGTCCCGTTCAGCTGGGCTTTGTTCTCCTTGTTGCAGCCCTGAACCCTTGGGTTGGGGGGCTTACCGCCACCTGGTGTCTTTGAGGTTTGAGCCTGGAAGATGCATTACAGAAACGGTTTGCATCAGATGCAGGATTTAAAATAAGACTGAACACAGACACCAAAATTCAGATTCATGATGAGAATAAAGAGTTTTACATGGAGGTGACATTTTAAAATATAAGCTTAAATAACAATAAGAAAAGTAAAATTACCAAAATATTATAACTGAAGGCTTTCTTAAATAAATGAATGTACATCACCCACCACCTTTCATGCCACAGTTTTAGACTTGAGATCATGAAATAAGTTGTGGTGATTTTGGTCAAACCTTGAAAATAATCTTATCTGATGAAAAAGTGTGAAACGCCATGTTGAGAGGATGGTTTAATGATTTTCAGCTTCTACCTCATCAAAATTTAGCTAAATTTCTGTTCAAAATCCCTTTGTGTGTTGGCCAATGACCATTAGTTATTGCAGCATGATGGGTGACTTGAAAACTTAAAAAAATCAGCTGTAGATTACTTTATGAAAGTTTTATTAAAATCCAACCAGTGGTTCCTGAGATATTTAGCTAACAGAGACACAGAGAAAACCTGTGTGTCTGACAGGAAAGAATCAGCTTGTTCATACAGATTCTAACASTTTTAAAAATGTCATTTCACATAGTTAAAAAGGCACAAAGCCTGCTGGTACACTGAAGTGGCAGAACCATGTATTATTAACACAGAGCACATTTTATTGTGACTTGAGCGTCTGTTTTTCTACTGTCCTCAGAGCAGCCCAGGCAGGATGTCATGTAGGTTTTTTCTTTCCTGTGATTTTGACTTTTCTTTGCCAGTAAATGTTTTCTAAACATTAAATGACTGAAATCTACTCCTGAGCTCTTTGTGAACTTTTCCCCCCATGACAATGTGCAAGTAAWTTTTTTAAACCTAAAATATTTGACAAACCTTGTTTGCAGAGAGGGGGAGGCGCAACACAGGTGAGTGACAGACGGTTCCTCCGTAAGCAGAGCGCAGGGTGCCGTTTGTGGTGGCGCTGGAGAGGCTGGACGTTGTATTAAACTGGAACAGGAGACAGAAGCTGGGTTAGTGCTGAAGAAACTAGATATTTTGTGACTGATTAACTGAATTTTAAATAGTCTTGTAACTTATACTGTAGGGCAGTGCGATATGGCAAAAAAAAAAGAACTATTAATTTTTTCGTATCGTCCGATCACGATTAATACCACAATTTTTTTAATTATTAAAAAGTGACTAAGAAATAATTTAACAAATAAATAGCTACAGAAATTAAAAAAATATTATTTCACTTTCACCAATATAACAAATAGCTGTGATTCAGTAGAACATGAAATTATTTTTCCAAAGTATTAAAGGGATTTACAAAATAAATAAATAAATAAATAAAAAACACACTTTCGTGTGTAAATCAAAGAATCTCACATTAATAGTTATCCTTTTGTAAAATTAAAGTTTTAGAATTGAATTTCGCATTAGATATGCCATAAAGAAACATAAACCTACAAACAGCAGCAATTGGTGCACACTTGCCAACTGAATAGGATCTAAGCTCATTATTTACTTTTGTTATGGAAGGAACCCCCCACCCCATGACCCCCTCCTGTTTACAGAGCTTTATCAAAGAGACAACGCCGTTTCATTTTCTCTGAAAGAATATCTGATTCTGCAGACACAACAACATGTTGGATAAACTCGCAGCTTCTGAGTGTTCAGGAGTTTGCAGCGTCTCTCAGCTGCTGTTTGTGATGAGACTCAGACAGGAAGTGGTCTTCACGTCGCGTCCAGCCCATCATGTCGATAAAACCGACAGAAAAGTTCTTCTCCAGATAAATGAAGAACTGCTGGGACATTGGGCCTCATGCAAGAACCGTTCGTACGCACAGATTTGTTCTTAAGTTGTGCGTACGAGTGATTTAGGAGAATTTGTGGCATTCACCAATGTTTTCGTATTCTAAGATTTTTTTCAGATACGAACAAAATTCACGAGTGGTCCAGACCTGTCGTGCATTTTATGAGCAGTCAGTCTGCTGTTATCCAGACGGGTTTTCCTCCCTAATAACTTTATATTTCATTAGTTTGAAGATATTTTGAGTTGAAAATAAATCACACTCCATAATTATGTTGACAATAGGCTATTCTGCTTGAATTAGAGTTATAATTTTAAATGTAATAATTTAGACTAACAATATAAATTGTCCACTCGTCAGTTTTCCACCGCTTATCCAGGATCAGGTCTCGGTGGCAGCAGCAAAGAGACCCCCTCTCTCCAGCGACACCTTCCAGTTCGTCCTGGAGGACTCAAGACGTTCCCAGGCCAGAGGGGATACATGATCAAGTCCTGGATTTTCTCCAAAGTGCCAGACTTATTTTGAAAACATTTTAAAATGCTTATTTCAAACCCGCATCTGAGACCACCTGCGCCGCACAGCGCGCTGGGGGGGGGACACACGGTGTGCAGCGCTGCTGCTTCTGAATAAATGAAAATGATTTAACACAGTTGTTTATACTTTTAGCAGCTCATTTTATCCCACAGCTGAGCTGCTAAAAATGACAGATTTTCTTTTCTGGATCTCTGACAGACGGACTTCAATCTCTGAACTCGTAAAGTTTTTATTTTTTCAGTTTTCGCTGTCATTTTTCATGAATGGACACTTCCTTGTATCTGAGGCAGGAATCATAGCCTTATATGGTGTTTTTGGGGTGGTAATTATGCTAATCTCCTCTCGCGTGCACGAGCAGCTGGATACGAACAGGTGGAATTTACGCAGCTCATTTACACACTTTTCCTGAAGATAGAAGAGTTTGTTGAATCTGACGTGACATGTTCGTACGAACCCTTCATACGAACAAAAGTAAGAGAAATTTAGGATAAGAAWACGAACATGTTCTTGCATGAGGCCCATTGCTCTGTTCTAAAAATTACCCTAAGACCGCTTCATATTTTTAGAGGACACTTTTGTTTTAGATCACGACTCTCTTTCCTTTGTTCCCCCCTCCCTCTCCCTCTCCCTCATCGGGAGGGCAGCTCAGAGCTCACCCTGCGTGTCTGTTAGCAGATAACAGCAGGTACAGGAAGAGACAGTGGCCAAAATACCTCAGAAACTCGTCCAAATAAGCGAACTCTGAGATTCAGCGTTTTATGCTGGATTACTTTGGTTATTTCTGCGATTCCGTCTGTTTTTCATTAGCAGTTTATAAATAGAAGTGGAGCAGGAGGAGGTGGATTCTGATTGGCTGTTGTCACTCACATTTCCGCCATGTTTGATCGAGGAAGAGGCTCACAGCTGATCACCGTGATCCACCTGAATGTTTTCTCGATCAATAATCGACCAGCCCTACTTTATGATGGATTGTAATCAAGTCTCTGTATCACATGTGCTTTCCTTCAACAGTGTAAACAGAACGTTTTAGATTCCAGGAATGTACGACTGTTTTAAGGCTACTTCCTTGTTTTCTATATGACCAGGTTTTGTATTAACATTGTAAAAACTCATGATGGAAGGCATTATGTCACAACGCTGTGATAATCTTTGTGTGTGCAAATAAACACTCAGGTATGAGAACTGGACCAGGTTCAGGATCGTCACTTTTTTTTAGGTCCTTACATAAAGTCAGTCAGAAGAGTTTGTCACCTTTCTTGTTTTGGAGGAGGAAGGAGTGTTGAGGAATCTGCGCTTCGTTGGCGTTCGTACAGTGGTTCCGTACAGCATGTCCTCCTCCGTCTGCTTGGTCTTCTTTAGCTGCTGTGGAGGTGTTGCACAGACAAAGAGTTAACATTTCTGAGTGAGCACAGAGCTGAGAGAAGAATGTACAAACTGCCCACCCTCTGAAGTTTCTCGTTCTCTTTTTCTACGTGGTGCAGCTCCCACTGCTGAGCCACATACTGCAGAAACTCCTGACCATTCACCAGAAACTCCTGGCCCTGTTCATTCTGCCAAGCATCTATTTGCTCTTTTAATTTCTTTTCAAGCTTAAAAAACACAAAAACATCAGGATTCGGTGAAAAACATACCAGCTCTTGGACCCTTAGAGAATCTACAGTGGGTTTATGTCTTACCTTTGGCAGGTTTTTCTGCAGCTCTGACCTCTGTTTTTCTTCTTTCAGTAGGTTTCCTCCTCTGTTGGTGAACCTTGTTGGATCCGTGGCCTTTTTCTACAAATGACCAAAGTGATAAAAATGATTCATGTTCAGCACTGTTGAAGTGGGGTACAGAAAGCCCCATGGGATGAGCATAAAAAGGTTTTAAGTTCTGCTACCCTGCATAAAAATGGGAACTGCACTTTAAAATAAACTTCTTTCCTCCCAGTTGTTGAATCTAGTTATTCCTTACACTGCTGCTGTAGCTTCAAATATGTTTTTTTCTAATAAGTTTAATAGTAATTAGTTATGTTGTGCTTACTATTTATGAATGAAGAGGAGCCAAAAACAAAAATACAATATTTGTTATGGTTGTTTATGCCATCAGTATAAATAGTTTATTAGCATTGTTGGGATATTTCAACTAGCAAAACTTGGGGTTATAATGTGAGAAGCAAAAATATTTGGGAACCATTGATTCAGACTACTGGGTTGTGAGTAACCAGACATACAGACTGAACTTATTGGACAGGAGAGACTTGTTGCAAATTTTCATTTTCTATTTAATAAGTTCACCTCCAGCTCCAAGAAGATTCTCCAGCTTTCTTCCCACTTGTTGACTCCTTCAAAAAGCTCCTTGTGATCTTCATAATGCTGCTTTAAACGCTGAACCTCAGCGTCGTGCAGAGCCAACAACTCCTCGTTAAAGTCCTCTACAAAACAATTAAACGTGATTACAAAACTTGTACCAAATTCATTTCTATTTGGTTGTTTTAATGTTACGGTTCAACACAAAAACTCACCGCTAAAATAAGGAGCAAATGCCTGCCGCTGATCGGTGCTGAAGAAGCATTTTTCCCAAAACACAGCGATCTCAGAACGGATGGCGTCCGTCACATTACGGATGTTTTGGAGTTTGAGMTCTTCCAAACGCTGAACTTCTACTTGTAACTGAAAGAAAAAGGGAAAAAAAAGATTTAAAACAATAAAACGACTAATCTGGTACCAGAGGACAGAGCTGGTTGGGAATTTAGACAAACAAGAATTTTAAGGTGTTATTCTTAATKGTAATTCTTATTGGAATATTATGGTTGGGCAATACAGGCATAAAAATTAATCGTGATTAATTGTGACAACAATATAACGATTAATCCCCCGGACACCAGCGTCCTAGTCACATGACCAATTTAAATCAGTCTAGTGGGAAAGATATGCTCTCCTAAATAAATCTGTCCCAATGTGTGTTCAAAGTACAGACTTCAAACTATACATTCGTTTTTAAATGGTGTTAATAGGCCAAGTAAAACCGGAGTTACGATAAATAATTTATGGCACATAAAAAAAAGTCATATTTGAAGCGGAAGAAAGTAAAAGATGAACAAATTCAGGAAAAAAAACCCAGTCTGAAACAGAGTGAGGACTTTGATGAGGAAGCAGGAGATCCATTATTGGGATTAGAAGAAGAAAGAAGAGGAGCGCCCGGCAGCATTAAATCGTATTAATTGCCAATTGCCAAAAATAATTCAAAGTATTTCTGACAATTCATTGCACACAATACGATTTTGCCCAGCCCTAATGCATATCTCCTGCCACCTTTCAAGCCAAAGTTTTAGACTTAAAGGGGCAATATCATGTAAAATCAACTTTGAGTTTTATATCATGTTATAATGTTATGCTCCATAAAAACATGCCCAAAGCCTTGCTCTGACTCATTCATGCATGTTTGAGAAATCCTGCAGTGTTTTTAGGCAGCCATGCTGAGGAGCAAAACGACAGGTGGGGACCAGAAACGCCTTTTGGTACCAGCAACGCTCCTGGGACGTGTCTTTAAGCCGAACTTCCTCATCACGTAGCACAACTCCCCACCCCACACACCCCGCCCATGACTCCTGCAGGCTCTTGGGTGAAAGTGAAACTTAAACTGTCTGCTGAGCTCTCAACATTAGTTCTCACTCAGTGAAGCTCTTTTCAGATTAAAAATATATTTTGAGGAAATGAGTTTCCTCCACAGGGTGTCTGGGCTCTCCCTTAGTGATAGGGTGAGAAGCTCAGTCATCCAGGAGACTCAGAGTAGAGCCGCTGCTCCTCCACRTGGAGAGGAGCCAGTTGAGGTGGCTCGGGCATCTGGTTAGGATGCCTCCTGGACGCCTCCCTGGTGAGGTGCTCCAGGCACATCCCACTGGGAGGAGACCCAGAAGAAGACCCAGGACACGCTGGAGGGACTATGTTTCTTGGCTGGCCTGAGAACACCTTGAGATTCCCCCAGAGGAGCTGGTCCAAGTGGCTGGGGAGAGGGAACTCTGCTTAGGCTGCTGCCCCACGACCCGACCCCGGAAAAGAGGAATAAAACGGACAGACGTACGGAAACATAGTTTCAGATGCCAAGCAAACTGCATCATGGCAGCAAATCTATCCAACTAAATTGGTCATGTGACTAGGACATGAGGGTGTCCAGGGACTCCAGGGGATTAATCTTCAAATTAATGGTTATCAGCTAAATACCGCAATTAATCGTGATTCGTTTTTTTGCCAATATTGCCCAACCCTAGTGTTAAATGTTACCAGATGTTGGACCAACTTCAGAGCACAGCTGAAACATGGGCAGATATGAACACTGGTGTATTTCCACAAACCAGAAGCACACATAAACATATGTAGACCACAATACATCCCAAAATACTAACACTGAGCATGGCATCAGTAAACATAAAAAGGTCAATTAAAAATGCTGCTAATAGAGAAGTGTTTAACAGGTAATGCTAAAATATTGCACAGCGTGTAGGGCTATGAGTATGTGCTGGAAATTATAGCTCATATAACCACATCAAATGTTAGCTTAAAACTGGCCAAGTTACAGACATTTTTAAGTTTGTTTAATGTCACTTAGCTGTTTGAATTGCAATTTGAACTGAGTTGACTCTGGTAATTCAATAAGCGTACACCCAATGATTACTTTCTGCAAGTTTCTTTGAAATTTATCTGGTGATTCACAAGATACTTTGCTATTGTTGCAAACAAATTTACCTTTGTGCATGCCCACACTCATACAAAATAAAAAACAAAACACTCTTATTAAAATGTTGCATTTAGCAGGGGGCAACAATGCACATAGAAAAATGTAAAGCACACAGCAGTGCCTTCAGTTTTCTCACCGCCTCCAGGTTCCTCTTCCTGGAAGAGACCAAGTGTTCATTCAGAGCCTCTCTTTCCTCCTGAGAAACCTGCAGTCGGTCCCACAGCTGCTGGATCCTCTCTCTGAGACTTTCACACGTCGCCTCGTTTTCTGCTTTACGTTCCTCCAGCTGCAGGATCAATATGATGTTTAGCTAAGGTGTACAAAAATATCCAAAATGCTGTACACAGCAGATTAGCTTTCAAGACTTTAACATAATGTGTAAAACTCGTTTTTATTTGATTCAAATTCAAATTGAAKTTTAAAAAACGTAACGTAGAGTTCCAATGAAAACATCTTGCCTGACAAAGCAGCACTTTGAGAGCCGTGATGTTGTCTCTGGAAAGGCAAAAAGAGTCCTCGTCCTCGCAGACGACATCCTTTTCAAAGCTGGTCTCCGGGATGCRGTCCAGCTCCTCCATGTGCAAAGTGATCTGCTTCTTGAGCTCCATGAACTCTGCATATCTCTTTGCCTGGAAAGGAGAGACCACCACTGGGTTAAATAATGATTCARCTGTTGTAAATCACCACACGAGTGAATTTACAGCTCCTGCAAAAAGAAATAAAAAACACTTCAAAAAAAGATTTAGAACTCAGGAATTAATATGAAATATTCAGTCAGAAAATACTTTTTGATTTACTCAATTTATAATGATATTACTAGTAGTGACGTTCACTGGGTACTCATCTATAAAACAGTTGTTCAGGTAGGGTGTAGTCTATAAGACACCAGTGTCTGCTGAATGAACAATGAATATTGACATTTGATGTAAAACAAGTGGACACAACACCACTATTAGTTTTAGCTCCAATATAACTTGTGTATGGCTCACAACAACATGAACGCCATGTTTTGACTTGTAATTAAGAATTAAATTTAAAAAATCCATAAACTTTAGTTCAATATCAGTAGAACTGACTCAGTAAAGCCTTTTTGTGTTTGCTAAAGTTGAATGGGGCTGACTCCGAAAGTTAAATCTGTTGTAGATTATAATCCAGTGGTTCTTTTCTGAGAATTTCATTAAATTTAGTCCTGGTTCAGAAGTTATTTTGCTAACACAACAGATAAATGAACAGATGCTCTTTGTTCATGGACGATAACAGAGAAGACACAGGTGCTCTCACCTTCTCGTTATTCTGGGTTGCAATGTGTTGCTGGAAGTTTTGCAGCTGTTCGAGGGAAGGGACGGAGTCTGCGTTGATGCCGTACGGCATCGAGCACAAAATGTCACACAGGTCCTGGTCCTGCTCCAACAGAGTTTTCAGCTGCTGCATCCGCTGGGTCTTCTCCTTCTTCAGAGCCTCCAGCTGTGTGCGCAGGTTCCTCTCTTTTTGGAGCATGCTAAGACCCTCCTCCTCCTACAGAAACAAATCATGGTCAAACACTTCAAAAAATCAAAAATTAACACAAATTTATGCAGCTGGTTTTATCGGAGACCCCAACTTTGAAAATGAATAGATTCAGAACCAATGATTACTCAGAGAACAAGCAGAATACCTTGGGTAAAAACAGCAAATGACCAGAACTGCTGATTATTAAATTTTAATAATGGCTGTGTCCAAATTCAGTGGCTGCATCCTTCAAGGACCAGCCTATCCGGTCTAGGTGGGCCGGGTCCTTGGTTGACCACAAAGACCAGAAAAAAAGTGACAGAATTTGGACGGTCTAGCTTTTAGCTTTATTACCGCCCTTACACCAGACGACACATCTGTGGGCCGCACTCARAGGAGTCTTTGGATTTGGACAGCCATTGGCGCGGTGCAGTGATGTAAGGGGATGAAAAATTTGGCCTTCAAAGGACGCAGGCCCTGAACGCACAGCCAACGTCAATGTTTGCAACTGAAATAGTTTTTCTCCACATGTTCAGTCAACTTCCTGCCTACTTYATCTGACCATCAATTTTAAAATGGTAGAAGAAAAAAAGCCCACAGGTGCCAAAATCTGAGAATAAGCTGGGTTATGAGTTTGAAGGGGTCTAAAGTAGGGCTGTCAGAAACGATTATTTTTAATCGATTAATCACAGATTATTTTTTCGATTAGTCGATAATCGGATCATGTTAACTGAATTTAAAAACAGAGTTTATCACACCAGAATGCTGCTATTATATAACCATGGTTAGATTTTAGCTATATGCTAACTAAAAAATAATTGCTGTGGAAGGCAAGTTCTGCTCTGCAGATATTGCATTGCACAGGTTTCCCTTTCATTTTCTTAAAACGTTCCCACACTTTTGAGCTCC
>NW_013952694.1:203336-206475 GCF_001266775.1 Austrofundulus limnaeus
ACCAGGTTTTGTCAACAAGTTGTCCGCTGGACAACCTGAAAAATATCCTTATGTCTACCCCTGAGACGCCCTATTGCTCCACTTGGGTGTTTCTCATGTGTGATGGTCAAATGCAGAGCACACATTTCATCCTCGCATTGGAACATGCATTGGTGACAAAAGCACCTTTACCTTTTACTTTATTTGCAAGTTAGTTTACATTTTATTCATTTTATTGTGTGCTATACTCAAAGTGCTAAATTTGACTATTAAAAATAAAATTAGCTCAAATGAAATATCTGATTTAAATTAATGGAAGAAAATTCAGAATCTACAGTAAAACATAAAAAAGAGTCAAAGAAATAAAACAGTGGCAGACCTTGTTTGAAAAAAAAGTTGTGGGACATGTCATGATTATCCAGCAGTCTGACGATTTAAAACTGTCGAGATTTTTTTAACGTCAAAGTTAATATGTAGAGAAAAAGAAGTTACCTCAAATCCAGCCATCTGGAGTTCCATGTAGAGTTTCTCCAGTTCTGTCTGGCATGTTTGGATGTTGGTCATGACTTTCTTTTTCAGAGTTTCCTCCTCTTTAATCATCAGTTCCAGTAATTGCTGTAGAACAAACRAGTTAGAAGAAATCAGCCCATGTTGATGGTTATCATATGTGTAGTTCTTTAATAGCTGGTGGTAATCATCTGTGATCACAAGTATTTTTGACTAATCTGGCTGCAGACAGCCATCTATTGAAAAACAGCAGGATAAACTTCTGTCTCAGCTACTGCTTCCTAGCTCATGTTAAGGGCGCAACGATACAGAAAATTCATGATTTGGTTCGTTTCGATACTTTAGTCTCATGGTTTAGTTTTTTTTTTGGATACAAAAAAAAAGGAAAAATTCCATGCCCTTTGTAACTTGGAATATATTGAAATTAATTATAAACACTTGTTTAACCTCTGAAGTACAGTTTTTAAATTAAATGTTGCTGAAACGGCAAATTTCTCAGTGGACCTGTGCTCACAGTGCAGCCTAGTTGGAGTAGTCAAACACAGTTTCTTAAGTTTAGGAGCAWATTTTGAAAAGACATCTGATGATATTTTTGCCTGTCTGTATTAGCAAAATATCTCTTAAACCACTGAATTGATTTTAATTAAACTTTCAGAAAGTAATCATTGGTTGAACATCTGCAATTTGTTAATTTGCAGAGCCACCCTCATTCATCGCCACCGCTAATCCACCTTATTAAAAAACACAAAAATAGCAATTTTCAATTTTGCAGACACTGTGCTAAAATTTGATGTGGCATTAGCAGAGAGTGAGCTGCGCCACACGATTACTGGAGCACCAACAGATCATGTGAGATATTTGGTTAAAACTTTAGTATCAACTGTTGGAGTCAACACTGTTAGCTAAATGTGTCATGAACACTTGGATGAATTTTAATGAAGACTTTCTGAAAGTAGTCATGAAAAGGTGGCTCCAACCTTTAGAGAGAACCCAGTTCAAGATGTCCAGAACAGCAAACATCTTAGAAAACACACACATACAAGAAAAAAAAAAGGAATAACTAAAATACTATAATTCAGTTATTTGTACACATAGAGCTAAAACTTACTGTGGTATTAGCCAAGCATCATCTCTGTAACATACTCTGTGCTACCATTAGGGACTTATTTTCTTAAAACTTTGGCAAAAAATAAGTTCGATCCAACCTTGACTATTAGCARAATATATCATAAATTGGCCACAACTCTTTTATCTTAGCCAACACTAAAATCTGGTTCACATTTACAAATACTGAACAAAAACTGCATGTAAAATTAGCCGAGAGTCAACCTGACCACAGCCTTTTAGTGCAACAGGCTGCATGAGAGGAGACTGAGTTTGTGCATGATGGGATTTTCAAGGTTCGACCAAAGCAATTGTAATTATGTTATTTCTCAACACAATTCAAAGATGCCACAACAACAGCAGGTGATGTAGGATTGTAAGTAATGTTTGGATGATTTATTAGTCTCAATTTAGTGACTTAAAAACAATACATTGTTTTGAAAAGTCTGGAATATACTGACAGTGTCCAAAGAAGTAAAACATTAAATAAATAAATAAATAAATAAATAAATAAATAAATAAATAAATAAATAAATAAATTAAAAAATGTACAGACATATGCTCAAAAGCAGTCGAGGGCACAACTCCCCTAAAGCACTAATAGGGGAACTAATTTCCTGATTAGTGCTTTTGCTAATTTTAAAATTTATTAGTTTATTATCACTTGCTAAATTTATAGGCTAAATTTAGAAGCACTAACTGAGGTCTATAAATGTTCTTGATCAGTGTTAATTGTTAACAGCTGAGGGTGAAAACTGTTACACATTTTGTGTGTCACTTATCCACCAGGTCAGTGGTTGCCAACCCTGGTCCTCAAGTACCCCATACAGCGTGTTTTACTTGTTTTCCTGCTCTTCAGCAGGTCTTCAGAAGATTGTTAATCACTCATTCATTCAAAACCAGGTGTGTCAAATCAGGGAAACATCTAAACATGCAGGAAAGCAGTCCTTGAGGACCAGGGTTGAGAATCACTGCTACAGTATAATTCACGTGATCTGATTTATTATTTACTAATAAATGGCAAAGAATCAATGGCTTCCAGAGGCAATACTAAAAAAACATAAAACYRAGTCAATATTATATTTTGAAAATGTCTCATCAAGCTCAGAGAAGCTCTTGAGGTGTTGGTCAACATTGAAAGCAGTGAATTTTAGATGTTTCCCTGATTTGACACACCTGTTTTGAATGAATGAGTGATTAACAATCTTCTGAAGACCTGCTGAAGAGCAGGGAAACAAGTAAAACATGCTGCACAAAAGTACTTGAGGACCAGGGTCCAACCGCCATATAAATTGAAAAAGAAGAAGAAGAGGACCAGGGTTGGGAACCCACTGCACTAGGTGACAATATACTGACAATACAGGTCCTTCCCAAAAAATTAGCATATTGTGAAAAAGTTCATTATTTTCTGTAATGTACTGATAAACGTTTCGTCTCTCCAAGAGACTTCTTCAGTCGGAGAGTTTCAGGCAAAATTCAGGCTTTTAAGCACTGCCTCCATGTGACTGATACTCACATCACATGGCTATCGTTGACAACTAATTAACAC
>NW_013952694.1:209537-212649 GCF_001266775.1 Austrofundulus limnaeus
GTATTACTGAGCTCAACTGGCCTGCCAACTCTCCTGATCTGAACCCAGAGAGAATCTGTGGGATATTATGAAGAGGAAGTTGAGAGACACAAGTCCCAACACTCTGGATGAGCTTAAGACAAGTCCCAACACTCTGGATGAGCTTAAGACCACTATCGAAGCATCCTGGGCCTCCATAACACCTCAGCAGTGCCACAGGCTGATTGCCTCCATGCCACGCCGGTCATTTCTGCAAAAGGATTCCCCACCAAGTATTGAGTGCATAACTGAACATAATTATTTGAAGGTTGACTTTTTTTGTAATAAAAACACTTCTTTTATTGGTCGGATAAAATACGCTAATTTTTTTGAGATAGGGATTTTTGATTTTCTTCACTTTTTTGCCAAAATCCTCAATATTAAAACAATAAAAGGCTTGAACTRCTTCAGTTGGTGTGCAATGAATCTAAAATATATGAAAGTTTACTGTTTATCAGTACATTAAAGAAAATAATGAACTTTATCGCAATATGCTAATTTTTTTGAGAAGGACCTGTGTATGAACCCAAATACAGCCATGGATAAGAATTAAGAGAGCAACATGGTAATATGTGACTCATGTTGTCTGTTGAAAAATGTTCATGGGTTGACCGAGTTATTTTAGTGCTTTAGAATTAGCTTTTGCTAAAACTTTAAGTGTGTTAGTGCTTTAGAATTAGGGGACCTAAATATTTGAGTTAGTGTTAGAGCAAGAGGAACTAATTTTTAGATTAGTGCTGCCCACCACTACTCACAAGTATAAAACTCAAAACCATTAACCTCTGTTGTTCCATCAAAGTGTAGTACTCGTGTGATTGGCTTTTATTTTGAAAGGTTAGTTCAGTCAAAGAAAAATAAAGATAAATAAATCCTAAAGTGAGTCTTCTAGAAGCGTTCGGAGCGAGCGAGGGGAGAACACGAAACCCCCCAATTATTGTTCAACACGACAGAAATTTCAGCACATAGTGAACCGTGTTTAATTATTACAAAAAAAAAAAATCTTCACATGTCTGCGTTGTCTCACCTTAATGTGGTTTTTAACAGCATTGGTCCTCTGAAGCCTCTGGTCCTCCGGGATCCCGATCTCCTCCCAAATGTCCTTCAGGTAGCACAGCGCTTTATTCAGGCATGAGATCGCCTCCGCCGCCAGTACCTCGCTACAAAGTTCAAACATCCAGTAGAAACGAAGATCAGTTTGTTTTCTTTTCGAACGCTTTAAAAGACATGGTAAAATAAAGTCGTTGATACCAGCATTATCAAATTTTCACAGACTAGTAGTGGTATCGTTTCAGATGACCGATCTCGACGTCAGATAAGCTAGCAGTTACATTTCTTAACGCTAAATATTACTCACTTAATCTTACTTTTTGGCTCCATAATCCGGTCTCTATTGTAAATGAAAAAGCTCTAATTTTACCTTTTTCTCATTGTTCTACTCCAGAGCAGTGACAAGTTTCGGCTCGCACAATGAACAGACCTTCTTCTCTGCCTGATGACTTCAGACCGTTTGTGCTGCTGTTCAAAATACGCGTTTGAGAGCATCCTGCTTTCTGATTGGCTCCGTCAGCGAGTGCGCGTAATGTCTCTACCGCCGTGCCCCGCTGACAGCTTTTCCCATTCACCATGAAAGAATAGCGGGCCGCCCGTACGTAAAGCCGTAAGCTTTGCATGCAAGAAAAACAAACACACCCGTTTGATTTAGGGGTGTGGTCATTGAAAGCCTCATCTAAAGCCTCTTTATTTGCTGTGGGGTGTGTGTGCTGTGTTGTCTGGATAATTTTTAGACTGATTAAGYCGTGTCGATTTAAAATGGTAAATAAAATGACCAAGAAAAACACACACAGCTGCTTAAAAACACATTTATTCACTTTTTACATTTTTGTTTGTCGGACAAATAATAAAAGCGTACATTCTATGTTGTGGGGAATGTGACATGTTGTATTCATTGTAGTATTACTGACAGATTTCACACAGGTGGGTCCAGCAGAGCTTCCATGAGTCTGGAACTATTTGTAATTGCAGTTGTTACCACAATAAACTTATAACCTGAAAAAAAGATAATAAAAATATAAGACAATCTGACTTTAATATCATCTTATGAGTTTTAATGGAACATTGTAATTTCATTGAAGTGCAGATGAAGCCCTGCGGCTTTCCTAATAGTGCTGAAAAATAAGAAGTTTCAAGACTTTGTCTGACCGTGGAGGCATATGTTACATATATTTGATCACAGAGTTAAATATTGTTGTTTTTATTGTTATTTCCATGTCTGACCATAAAAACAGGGACACCTGGTGGCCAACTGAAGCCCTGACACAGTTTTGTCCTCATGTCTGCAGTAAAAGTTCAGAAAAGTGCGATCGTTTTATTCTACTGATACATTTTGTTGGTAAATAGTAATTTTAATATGTGTTGATGTGTAATCATTAATAAGTTATATATTTGTTGTTAAAAACATTAGGTACTGCACCAGAAGTGAAGCATTGTTATGCAGGTTCACTTCGACCACTGCTTAATGGACCATCTGGTTTTTTTTTTTTTTTAATTTATGGTCAGGAAATTGGAGCCGAAACTAAAACTCCAACCAAAACAACACACCCTAGAAATAAAACCTTACACTACATTTACCTCTCTCTCTGCCAAGGAACCGCAGGGCTGAGATCTCAGAGAAGGTGCATCCGCCGAGGAACATGACCAGAATGATGCGCCGAGCATCGTTCTGCTTTGAATCAGCTCCACTGCTGCCTGATATCATGAAGAAAACATTTAGTGCTCATCAATTCAAAACAGATTATTCTAGGATGTGTTTGCACATGTCAACAGTAGCCATGTTTCCATCCTAGTGCAATGCAAATTTTGTGCAAACTTTTAAAGGGATCTATGATTAGTTGTAACATTAGACTTTATTTGATAAACATATATTTTAACTGTAAAATAAAGACTGTAAAAATACTGTAGGCTGTTTGGTTTTGTAAATTTTTAAAAATATTTTTTAAGACAGATGAGCCATTTTATTTACATGCAAAGCATTCTGGGTAAATGATGACATCAACTAGGTCACTGGTGTGAGGCTGCTAGTGAGCTATATCCACCC
>NW_013952694.1:212753-225333 GCF_001266775.1 Austrofundulus limnaeus
CCATATATATGTATTAGCTCAGTGCTACACATTCTCCTCTCGTCACTGAGGTCCTCCATCCACATGACAGAGAGGGGAACACAAAAATGACTCAGCCTGCAACTGAAAATATGGAATTTCATTGTTCTCTGCACAATGACAAAGGCATCAATCAATCAATCAATCAATCAATCAATCAATCAATCAATCAATCAATCAATCAATCAATAAAGCTTCTTCAGACTCTGTCACTGTAGAGATGATCTGATGTTGAGCTAACCTGTTACAGCAAATTCATTCCCATTAAGCAGCCTGGTTATTTCTTCAAGGCCAGTCCAACCATCTCGCTCCAACACCTGTGAAAATTACCAGCAATACAGTAAACATGATTCTGGAATTCATTCTTATTCAGTGGAATAAGTCCAGCTCATGTTCTCACCTGCTCGATGAGTTTGCAGCTCAGGGGGACATAAGCACCGCTGAAGATGTAGGCCATGTCTCGAGGAACACGCAGGTCATATTCTTCATCTGACTTTGGCACCTTTACAAAAAATATACTTAATGCCATCCATCTTTTCTTAGTGCAGTGGAGATAAAACTAATTACTTTTTGACATAATTGAAGTACTTTTTAGATAGAATTAAGAAAAAAAAGTAATTTACCAGGTTGAGCTTTCGGCTCAAAGCTCTGAAATTGCCTTTCTTTGCCAGTGAGGAAAATGCATCAGTAAGCTTTCCTTAACAAAATAAATAAATAAAATAAAATCAGTGAATGAACAAATCACTCAAGGAGAAGTCCAAAAACAAAACGGTAATTCTGGCTTTTACTTTGACTTTTTACTTTATCGCAGACAGTTTCAACCTGAGATCTTTGAAAGTTTTTGTCTCATTACCTTCTGAAATAAGCATCCATAATAAAACCTGTTTTACCTGCAGTCTTGTCATTGACCAGTTTGCCCACTTTGCTCTCCATAGCAGTAAGAGTTTCCCCTGGCTGCTGCTCCACCAGCAGGCCCAGCTGCCTTAGGTTAGAAAATGTGAGCAGGTGGTCCACTCCGTAGCTCTAGTGAAGCCAGAGAAAATGTTAGAAGAAGAAAAATACAACAATCTTATTGTAAATTTTAAAAATCCTAATAATAAAATAAAAAATAACATATAGACATTTTTGTATTGACAAATATTGAACGTTGTTTTAAAGACACATAGCCGCAGTAGCCATCGTGAATCAAATGAAGTCTTTAGTCAGTTTGTTGTTCTGTAGATGTTTGTACATGCCTTCTGAAAATGTCATTAAATACTGTCCACTGATTCATGTTCATATCAGACACAGCAAACTATTAGCTGATTGTCTTTCATGCTGGCGGGTGATAAACAATATCAAATATTTGTTTCTGAAATTCAAAGAGCCCTTCTGTGCTCACCTGAAGAAACTGTGCTTTTAATGACCGGTAGTCTTTTGGCAGGAGCCCTGAGAGGAAATGGGAGTYACACCTTTTGCATTTATAACACTGGAATAAGTGAAAATTCATTTTCAGAACCACGAGGGACAACTCACCGTTTTCTGTGACTGACAAAAGACATAGCAGCTTAAGACTTTCAACTGTGGAGACCTGCAAAAAAAAAGTAAATAAAAATTTAATAATGGTAAGTAAAACATTTTCCACAAGTAACACTTTAACAAAAATTGTGAGCGACAAAGCCCACCTGTCTGTTGATGTGCTCCTCTATGAAAGAGATGCTTTCACGGATTTCAAACCCTTCAAGTAAACCTGAGAACACGGACAGAAGCAATCAGTACCAAACAATCTGTAGTAATAATCTGGACTCATGTCCCGTTAAATAAAGTCACACRGTTTCTGTGTTAGCTTTAGTGACAACTTATTGGACTTATCAAATGTAGAAAATCTCTAAAGGCCCTGTCACACCAGACAACTTGTGCCAACTTATGAACATTTTAAAGACATCTACACTGAAGATGGAATTGAAAAAATCAACAGGAAGCTTCTTTTCAGCGTGGCCATAATGAAATTCAAATAAATTGATCAAATATATAACTTTTATCAGCAATTTAGATGTAAAAAAAATGTTTCATAAGTTGGCATAAGTTGTCTAGTGTGGCAGGGCCTTAACCTTTAAAATCCACTGGACTAACAGCAGGTATATGATGTGTATGAACAAAACACTAAGGTTGTGATTGTGCACACAGGCTAACAAAGACCTGGCATTCTTTGGAGAAATGCAGATCACTCCAGAGTTTTAAACTAAGACCATCCTATGTTGTAGCTGTTTTGCTTAAACCTGGTAAAATGCTCAAATCTGTCACGGAGTTTAGTGCAATCTTTCAAAATCTGTTAGCATTTGAGGTAAGATGGGAATGACGCTCAWCTACTTCCAGCTGTGGAAGCCATCCTAAATAATAATATTAACAAATTACTTTCTGAGTTTTAAAATCTGCACAATGGTTCATGAGATACTTTGCCAACACTAGAGACAAACACGCAGATATGTGTAAAAAATATAGCCTTTGGCAGCAGCTGATAAAAATCCTGATTAACCAGTTAAATTGGTTTCATTTGACAGGCTGTCTTAAGAACTGTTAAATAAATAAACAGACTGGTTTAGAGACCAGTGACAAGGAAAAACAGTCAGCTTTGTGTTTACTTCAGCAAAATCAGAGAAAACTAAAAAACTGACACTACTGGCTCATGAAACTGGTCCCATTAGAAAAGAGAGGCAGCAACCAAATGTGGAGCAGGCTAAACTATCTCAGTGAGTTAACACTTTGATTTATTTGATTGAGCTTGTAAAGCTTCAATCAGAACTACAAAGCATTTATTAAGAAAATAACTTTGTGTCCTATGCTTTGTGCATTGTTTTGTCTTTTCAAAGCAACAAAGTGTTGCTGGCTAAACTCAGTTGCAGCAATGTGGCCTTAACATTTCATCAGATCCCTTTGTGTTTAGAACAGTTTGTAAGGATTTTTAATGTCATTTTACTACAGTTAAATTAACCTAAATTAGTTTTCAACTAGAACAACACAGTGGTTCGAGCCTCAATGAGAAGAGTGCCGGTAGTGTTGTAGTCAAGTCCAAGACCACAGGAGACAGAGACAAGACCAAGATTTTAGGGGCTGGACCAAGTYGAGACCAAGACCGGTCTCGAGTTCTACAACACYAGTTGCAGGACCACCTCCCAGCTTTGGACCTTTCTGTTTGAAGTCTGGATGTTCTCCCCGTGCATGTGTGGGTTTTCTCCAGATACTCCGGTTTCCCCCCACAGATCAAAAAACCCGTGGTAGGCACAGTTCCCCTAAAGCACTAAATCACTAATAGGGGAACTAATTTCCTGAGTAGTGCTTTAGGGCTTTTGCTGTTTTTTAATTCCTTAGTGGATTAGCACTTGCTAAATTTATGGGCTAAATTTTGAAGCACTAACTGAGGTCTTTAAATGTTATTGATCAACATTATTGTTCACAGCTGAGGGTGAAAGCTGTCACACATTTTGTTCATATGTGTCACTTATCTACAAGGTCACATGTCAAACTCAAGGCCTGCGGGCCAAATGTGGCCTGCGGGTGACTCCCATTTGGCCGCCAAGGGCACTAAGTGACAACATTCTGCACACAGTAAATATTGTCTCATGTTGGCTGAAGAATGTTTCATGTGTCAACTGGATTATTTTAGTGTTTTAGAATTAGGGGACCTAAATATTTGAGTTAGTTCTTTCGGGTTAGTGCAACTAATATTTAGATTAGTGCTGCCCACCACTGTCAAAAACATGACTGTTGTTTCTGGGTGTGGGTGAGAGCGTGAACAGTTGTTGTTAGTMTCTATGGACTAGAAACCAGTTCAGGGTCTAAACTGCATCCCCCGTTCCAAAGGACACACAAAGGAGAAGTGTGTGAAGAACCTGGATAGAAATTTTAACTTTTGAGTTGTTTAGAAACAAATGTATTAACTTCAACAAATGGCATTTCCCAGTAATGTACCAAAGTCTTTCTCCAGTTCATTTCTGAAGAGTTTCCTTCCAAGCTTTATGTGAGCTTTTAATGAGCTTCTGAACAATAGTTCCGTGTATTCTAAAAGTCTTCAAAACATTTTTTCTTTGTATTTACAGATTTTAGAGAAAATTTTCTTTTTAAGCTGCTTAAAACTGACTTAGGAACCAAAAAAACTCTCAAAACTAAAGATGAACCAGGGTTGTGTCAACACGACAGGCTCTTGAGACTCTTTTTCAGACAAATTTCTAGGCTCTCTGCYCTCTGCAGACAATGTCACAATTTGTTACTATTTATTACAACAACACAGTTTGACAGAATAAAGGATTAGAGTTTCAACAAAGCTGATTCTCAAAGAGCTGAAAACTTTTATTATTTTTGAACAGAAAACTTTCAGATACTGTTCATCTGTTCCAGCACACAGGTAAAACCTGTCTTTACTTTAGCTGTTGTTTCAAGGAGTCACRATTTTCCTAAAGTACATCAACTTCCATACCATGTCTATACAACCAGGACCTGAAGCTGACAAAAAGATCCAAACTAAACCTTACAGTGTTCAGTCTTCAACAGCTCCTGAAAGTCCTGCTTTGTTTTCTTCTTCATTATAGATTCACTGGCACCGATGTCTGAAAGAAAAAGTAACRCAGCGTTTCAAAATGTTTTAAAAACACGTAACAAACAGCTGAACGTAAACCAGCTCTCACGTAGGCTGAGCAGCCGATGCTCCTGCTTTAACCCCTTCAGCTCATCTGACACAAACGCCTTGATCTGCTTTATGTCCATGCCCTGACGCTTCTGCAGGCAGAAAACGGACCAAAAATAAAAGCACCAGCTGAGTAGTTCACTTTAGTTCCAGTAAACATTTACTCACATCATATGCAGTCTGGAGGTTCTTGGCTTTCTGACTGAGGAACCCGAAGACGTTGGAGAAATGCTCATTTCGGATTTCATTGAACACCTGCGAGAAATAAGAGTTTGAACAGATGTTTAGGTTCAAACCATGACAGCTAGGAACATTCTGCTCTAATATCAGCTCTACCTTATCATGAGAGTTCAGCATGACTTTTACACTTTTATCAGACGAGGTAACGTCAGGACCGAACTCCACACATCCTGCAGAACAAGGTGCTGTGATGAGACATCGGCACAAAGAAAACCGTACTTTTTTTAAAAAATTTAACCTGTTCTTTGCCTGGAGTTCTTAGTTGGGTTTTATTTCTTTCAAGTTTGGCTTATAAGAACAATAAAGGTCTGTTTCTGTTGTTTTTGTTTCTATCAGATGAAAGTTCAAACAAATGAGTTTTTAATGCTGTTTAAAAAAATTAAACATTTTTGCAAAGCTTTTAAATAAAAAAAACTAATTCTAAAAATTAGGTCTTCTAAATAGACCTAATTTCCCTCTGGGATCAATAAAATATTTTTGAATTGAAATAAAAAAAGCTAATATATACCAGTTAAAAGAAAAGCCTTCATGGAAATGGGTTCCAAAAATAAAACGTTCAGACTAAAAATGTTTGGTTGATTTGAAGAATGTGATTTGGATGAAATGTAAAATATTGGAATCTCAGCATCAGTGCATACATGCTACATTTCTTTAGTAGTAGTAATAAAAAATGTCTAGAAATGTAATTTATCAATGTTTTTTTAACTGTTATAAAATGCATATGTAGAATATTAAGTAAACTGGTTATTGTTAKTGGTCTTACTAAAATAATCATTGTGTGAAAAACAAGGAAACAGAAGAATTTATTATTTATAATACATTTTGGAGAAGTTTTTTAATCTTCCCATTTATTTTCAAAAGTTTAATTCTGTTATCTTGTTATATTATTTTTGTTTTTAATTTTTATAAGTTTGAAATAAACTAACCATTAGTACTTTGTTTTAAAAGTCTTTAAACACTGTTGACTGAGTGTGGATACCCACCACATTTGATTTTAAATATATCATCTACGAGGCCTTCGTAGACGACTTGTGAGCAGAGAGGAGTGACAAAATCCACATCTGCAAGAAAAACACAAACACCATTATGAGGGTTGAAATAAAAGCTGAGAGCAGCAAGTCGTTCCATCTGCTCCTTCACCTCGATCGATAAGAAAAACATTCCCGATTTCAGCTTTTCGAGGTTTTTGTTCCTCCKCTTCGACCTGCTTCCTCCACGACTCGTATGTCATCTGGTGTCAGGTGAAGGACAAACGGCACAGCAGAAGAAACGTTATCCTGTAAAGCCGGAACATCGGAGCATTTCTGCAAGCTGAGCCAGTCTCTGGTGGCTGGTCAGTGCGCACCTTAGAACAGCGGCCGATGCCGTAGATTTTAGAGAACGGGCCGTAGAGGGAGTGGAGGAGGCGCAGAGCGCTCCCWGCTGTCCTCACCCATCGCTGGTCTCCTGCCTGGAAAAACACAAGTTTTACTTTGACTGAACATACAAGTTCTTAAAGGGATCCCTGATTAGATGTAACAGACTTTATTTGATAAACATTTATTTTAACTGTAAAATAAAGACTGTAAAAATACTGTAGCCTGTTCAGTTTTGTACATTTTAAAAATATATATTTTAACGTGGACTGAGCCATTTTATTTACTCAAAAAGCATTCTGGGTAAATGATGACGTGGATAGGTCCTCGGTGTGAGCGAGCTATATCCACCCTGAAGGTTAATCTTGGACAATATCTGATGATCGACTCTTTTAAATGAAACCAGAGAGCGTTGACAGAGAGGAGAAGGTAGAAATGACTCAGCCTGGAACTGAAAATATGGATGGAGGACAACAGAGCTGCTTCATGGAAGAAGAACCTCAGCTTAGCCTGTTAGCTTTAGCGCTGATGCTATATTGCCTTATTTGTATTAGCTCGGCGCTAGCGCAACAAACAAGCTAAACTGAGGTCCTCCATCCATATTTTCAGTTACAGGCTGAGTCATTTCTACCTTCTCCTCTCTGTCAACGCTCTCTGGTTTCATTAAAAAGAGCTGATCATCAGATATTGTCCAAGATTAACCTTCAGGGTGGATATAAATCGTTCACACCGAGGACCTATCCACGTCATCATTTACCCAGAATGCTTTGCTTGTAAATAAAATGGACCTGTCTGTGTAATATATTTTAAACTTTTAGTTTAAAAATGATAAAAACTAAAAATCCTACAATATTTTTACAGCCTTTAATTTACAGTTAAATTATGTTTATTAAATAAAGTCTAATGTTACAAGTAATCAGGGATCCCTTTAATTAGCTTAGATAAGCACAAAAGGCATTAACAGTTGTTAACACATTAAACAGTCACTGATTGGTTTCAGCTTTATTTTAGGCCTTAATTTACCAGAAAGTTGTCTCGAAAGAACTCGGGCAGCTCTAGACTGATGATATCATCATCAAGTGGAAGGAGGTGGAAAGCCCACTCGTCAGTGGTCACATCTGYGGGAGGACAGAAAAACAAACTCAGCACTTCTCTTCATCTGAACTGATCATGGCCACTAAATCAAAAAGCCTAAACGCATAGAAGCTCACCACCGAAAATCCCCTGCTCCTCCAACACAGCATCACATGCGTAAAACTGGACAGGAAACAGAAGCAAAATAAATGTTATTATTTTTTTTATAAATACTAATACACTGAATTAGACAGTTCCGATTTAAGCAGGATTAAATTTAACAGATTTAGACGATTTAATTAGACAAATATACAACTTATTTCCTGTAAAGTTCTATGTCTTGATGTGAATCAAGACTGCACCAAAAGAACTAACATTTAAAACTGCCTTCATCAAAAAAAAGAGTCAATGAGAGGATGACGGACCTTCTGAGGGGTGAAAATGATCTTGTATCTTCTAAATTTTCCTGCTGCCTTGTCTGCATTCACCACGTCTGGAATGAAAGAGTATATCTGTGTGAATCCCCTGCCAGCAGGATTACAGCTACTCCAGTTTTTGCATGTAGACATCGAGCAAAAGGACCTGCAGCCAAACATTATCTAGTTACCACTTGGTCTGCTGAACACATTTTACACACAATTTTACTTTTCAAAGCATTCCAACATGACAGACAACCAGACATTTTTGGTCTTGGTATTAGCTCAGATAATTTGCTGATGTTTAAAATAAATAAAGGTGCTAAAGTTTTTAGTAAAAGACATGCTGCTTTAAATATCTTAATGACTCCTGACTCACGGCAGGGTTGTTGTTTTTTTCAAAGCTAAAGTGTCTCATGTTTACAGAGACAACAGAATAGTCCAAACAAGAACACGACACAGTTCAATTAGTAACTAAAYCAGGCTGAAGCGAGCAGAATATAAGCTCAAAACCTAAAAGAAGCAAAGCAGGTGAAGCTAAAAGGATAAAAACTGTGCYTAAAAGTGACCAAAATGCTAAAATAAGTAGAACCATGCTTAAAAGTAGCAGAATGACAGCAAACTGCAAAACGTACCAAAGAAGACAAAAACAGAGAATGTATGCTGAAGCACATTGTTTCTGGATGAAACAATAASATCTGAATATATTCCTTAGGATAATTATATTTTAAATAAAAATTTGTATTTTGAAATGCATTCAATTTGCAATATTTTGAAAAGTGTAAAGGTCACAGCACACTTTTCGATCAAACTGAACATTTTAATTAATGAACGGCTGTTGTTATTTTCCAGCTTCTCTCCTCAGCAGAGGTTGCCATGTGGATCCCTTTCCTGACAAAACGTGGACTTGAATTACGAGACCGTGGCACAGACCAATGAACCTACTGAAACCTAAAAATTCTAAATGATACTTTTAGGTCAAGATAGGAACAGAAAGCTCTACTTACCACAGATCCATTTGACAGTTTGTATTCTTGGTCGGATCAAAAAACAGAGCCTGTAGGAGAGTAAGACAACAATGTGACACAATCACACCAGGTTAGCAGTAAAACCTTCGACTGTGTAAGGCTTTACAGATTCAGAACTCACTGATCTGAGGCACTGAGAACAGGTTTGTTTTCTACTTTGTAGAGTTTATCAACATCGTGTTGCTGCAAAAAAGAGACAAAATGTTTTATAAAGATATTAGAAAAGAGTACTTAAAGTTGACGACAGATGTTTACACATACGGAAAAAAAAAACACTTTTTTCCTCACTGTCTGACATTAATGTAACCAAAGTTACTGTATGCTTAGGATCAGCACCTAAACCATTTGTGTCCAATATTTATCTTCCTAGCTGATGTCTGAATTGTCACTTCAGTTCAGTTTCAGTATTACCACATGATTTGTTCTGTCTATTTTTAAGATTAGACTGAAGACTTTCCTTTTTGATAAATCCTATAGTTAGACTTAGTTTTCCTGAATTATTCTTCATTTCTGCTGCTATAGACTTAGACTGCTGGAGCACAAACTGAGCACATTTCCTCACTCTGCTGTTATCTTTAGTCTCTATTCTCTACATGTTTATTGTAATTATTTCTATCATGTTTTTTCTTTGTCTTTTCCAGAAGAATGTGCACCCGGACCAGTCCTGGACCAGTTCTTCTGTGTTTACCTGTGTCTCTTTCCTGTCCCTCAACCAGCCGGTCGAGGCAGATGGCCCCCTGTCTGAGCCTGGTTCTGCTGGAGGTTTCTTCCTGATTAGCAGGGAGTTTTTCCTCTCCACCGTTTGCTCAGGATGGGAGACTGTGATGAAGTGATTCAACGCAATCTGCTGGTTTCTTTAGATTTATTGTTTTTTTTGTGTACAGTGTTGTGTACAGTGTTGTGTACAGTGCCCTAAGACAACGTATGTTGTGACTTGGCGCTATATAAGTAAACTGAACTGAACTGAACTGAATTGAATCGGTTCCTAATGATGTCATTTGTCTGTAAAGTGAACCAGTGGCTCCTGCAGTAAAACACCTGCTACCACCTGTAATTTACAGTTAGGATTGTGCTCTCAGACGACACGCTTCCCATTTTTCCTATAAATGCAACAGTGGTCATTATGACATCACCTCAGGATGTGTTTCCAAAAATGAAGGTCTTTGTCCCTGTGTATTTGAACACTATTCTGGCTTTTAAACGTTGCTTTTGGAAAAATGATTTAATTATTCATTGTGGCCTTTCAGCACTTGTTGGTATAGGACTGATTACTGTGGATAATAACCATCTCTGAACAACTTCAGAAAGCATCATCACAGGGCCCGTATGTTTCAAACTTCTTAGAATTACTCTTAAATATGCTGTTAAGAGTGGACTTAAGTGTAAAAACATTCTTAGCTAAAGCAAAGTGTAGGAGTAATTCTTAAGTGTCAGTCTTAGAGCTGATTTACGACACTTTGCTATGCTGCAAAGCTGATCCTGGATGACGTCGTTACAACCCCCCGGCATGGACCGATCACTGCAAACATTTAGTTTCAACAGGTTTTGTTGAGTCAAGTCGTAAACATGGTTCACCTTTAGTGTTGACACATTTGCAATGCGATCTAGTGGGCTCATCAAGTCGGCTTCAATAAAAAGGTCCTTCTTCCCCGGCAGCTGAATGACAAGAGAAGAAACAATGTGTTGAACACACACACACACACACACACACACACACACACACACACACACACACAAATAAATAAAAAAATAAAAAATAAAGCTGTCCACTGGAAAACAAGTACAAATGACTATTACTTTATTCCATTTTAGATCAACACCAAAATTAAAAACTTTATCCTCTCATACAATAAAGAGCTCCAAATATTAATCAGTTGTAYATGCATATSTAACAGTTGCTTTCTGAGACTTTTTAAAATGACTTTATTAGCCTACGAGATTTGCTAACCAACAAACAGATGGCATGGTGCCAACTGTAAATGCCAAAKTTTTAAGCAAATAAGTAGTGCAATGTGTTGCAATGAGAGTRTATGTTAAGGATAGGGATGCACCSATATGAAAATTTCAGCTGATATTGATACCCGATATAATTATTGRWGTTATGGCCGATARCCGATATTTACCGATATTACACAAATACACAAATTATATTATACATATATGCACGAACACACGAGTCTTTTTTCKATACTGTAAATAAACAACCAGACCTCTGACATGGCTCCCTACTTCAGTTATTCCTGGCTGCACAGCATCAATATCACTATCATGATCAAACAGATGCTGCTCAACCAACCATCTCCCCTCCCAAAACACAAACACAAAGATAAAACGTGGGAAATCAATACTAAATGTTAATATCAGCCCAGTTTTACTTATCGGACCGATACTGATATTCTAAAAAAAAAAAATTACCAATATCGGACGATACCGATATTAATACAAATACATTGTGCATCCCAAGTTAAGGATGATGCTGTAATATGTACTGTGCTGCAGCAGTTTTTTGTTTTTTCTAAAGTAGCTTTGCTATGACCATATTGAATGTGGATGGTGTCAAAAGTTAATCAATAGATCTACATCCAGTTATCTTTCTGAAAATGCCATTAAAATTCATCATCAATCATATAATTACTATTTGACATTTTTCAATTATGTAAATGGCTGTTGTGTAGCTGCTTAAAATAGTGACTTCAAAATGTTTTTCATAACATGTGGTAGGTCTAATCAAGATGCCCAATGCTGGCAGCCAGCCCAACCAAACTCGACACAGATGTGTAGTCTGCTGTYTTGATGGTGTCCTGTTTGTTTCCTACCTGTTCTAGCAGGTAGATGAGCTGATCTCTGACCAGTCTCTTGAGCAAGGAGAAATCTGGGAACTCCGGGGAATCTCTCCTGACACCGTGAGCCATTCTGAGACAACAGTCTTTCAGCCACTACTAGCGCAAAAATAGTTCAAAATAAAAGTGGAAACAAGTGGTTTCAGAGAGGCATCCGGCAACAGAAACAAGCCTATGTTGCAGGAAACCCAGTTATCTGCTGTTAGCTTGAAATCTAAAAACACATCTGTTACCTTCGGTTATAAGACTAAAATTAACAATAAAAAATGACTTTGGCGTAAAATAATTTCACACAAATCAACTCATTATATAACGAAAAAAAAAAACAGTTATTAATTGTCTGTTTAGGTATTAGAAAAGCAATTTAACTAACACTATTGACTACGTGCTTCCGTAGCTAAAGGGCGGAATAAATCATTTGAGCCGCTGTTTCCCGTCGGAGTCCGGACACAACAACAAGCTGACTTCCGCTTAGCGAATTAAAGTTCTGATAGGAATGTAATTTTGTATATTTGCTAGCAGGAACTGAATTTCGGGATGTCAAAAAATAAAAATGAACTATAAATCTTTACAAATTCTAAGTCGCTGTTTTGTCATTTATTAGCTTGACTGAATATGCTTAYGTATTTCAGATATCTCAAATACATTTCTTCCTAGTCAGAATGAACATTTCAGAGTTTTTTTTTTTGTAGGTTTTTTTAATTAGAATCAAAATGGAGAACAATGTAAAATAGAGTAGAGTAAAACATTTGCCAGGGGGTTAGGTTACAAGCTTTGAGACAATTTTAAAATAACTTTACACAAAGACTTGAAAAAGATCACATAAGGCACGGGTTTTAATAGCTTTCGTATTTATAGAATGTCTAATAGTTGCAATATATTGTTTGACTTTGTTTAAGAAAATAGAAAGAAGAGGTTTTTGATTAGTGTAGCGGCATTTGTGAATATG
>NW_013952694.1:226181-228192 GCF_001266775.1 Austrofundulus limnaeus
ATTGCATATAGAAGGCATGTCACAATGTTTAAGAGCAAGTAGTTCACATTTTTTTATGTTCAGGCAAAGACCAGATGCAGCAGAAAATACATTTATCAGGTCAATAGCTAAAGGTATCTGAGAGCTATTTTTTAAAAACAGTGTTGTATCATCAGCTAACTGGCTGATGATAATTTCTTTGCCTGCTACTGAGATCCCTTTTAATGGGCTAAGCTTTATAGAATCTGTAAGTAATTGGGTGCAAAGTAAAAACAGATAAGGTGATAKGGGGCATCCTTGTCTGACCCCACGTTTAAGGGAGAATCGAGGAGAAGTACCAGATTTCAGACTTCTGAAGCAACATTCTTGTTTTAGGTGTCTGGAATGTTCATTTTTACTAGTAATAAATGATGTGAGAATATGTGAGATATCAAATAMATTCAGTCAAGCTAATAAATGTTAAAATGGCTTGCCATWWWCGTACGYTTTTAGCGTAGCGTAAACACCTGCTCGGGTTCCGGTCATTGACATATATTATGGGCTGCATTGAAGCGGTCACGTGATTTGGGTGCGGAAGAGTTCCTGTCAATCTTTGAGCCGTGAATTTATTGAGATTTTACTCAGAGTTCGTTTCTAGGCTTCAAGAATCACTATCTCCGTGTTTCAGAAAACTCTCCAGTCATTTATTTTCTTTAAAATTTAACCATGAGCTCAGACGCAGCTTTRTTGTTGGAAGCCGCAAATTTCGCAGCGTACAAACATCGGAACCAGAGACGTAAAGATCCAGACGGAACCCCATACATTAATCATCCTATCGGTGGGTAGAAGTCTCAGCATGGGAGCTTCTGGTGACTGAACATTAAATATATTAGTGAAATAATTAGAACAGGTTGCTGTAGAATAAATATTAAACTTTATTTTCATGTTTTCTGCTCATTACAACTGCCAGCAGGAAATCAGTGTTTGTATTTGCTGATGAGTGCTGAAAATGTATTGATTAATTAGTGATATTTAAGTGTAACTGAAGGATTGCTCACAATATTCAAAACACTTGAGAGAACTTCCAGGAGGGGAGTTCCCAGCAAATTCTCCTCAATGTCAGAGAGATAACAAAGAGCTACATCTCAGACTACAGYATCAGTCAGCAGGTTAAAGATGATTGTTTATTATGACAGAATAAACTTTTTAGGCTGGTTTAAAAGGGTTGCAGGAAAAAAAGGCTCTTCAGTTTAAAAGCACTTTCAAAACAGTTCTGTGAAATGGCAACAAAGACAGTATTCTGCTCTGATTGTTCACAAATCCTGGACGTTTGCATGTTGTATGTATCATGTTCCAGGAATATGTTTTGGTTCAGATACTTTACAAACTCAAGTTTCGCTGCCATATTTTTTAAGGTAGAGCCTTTCCTCTGCRACCCTTGCAAATGTGCCAGGTACTTGTCACATATGTATCATACAAAGTGTGTACCAGGTCTGTACTAGTCYACATATCTGGTACTTACCAGGTTCATACCCAGTAAGAACCATATGGGGTTATCCTGCAGCCTATCCAAACTTAGCTAGTATGTTTGAATTCCTGGTATGTACTTTAAAAGGTAACTATTAGGATTGGGCAACATTGGCAAAAAAATAATAAATAAACAATTATTCAGACATCTTGTGGCATTTAGCCCTGACAGTTGCACTTTGATGTTTTTGACTCCTAATCAGTTACCCTATACTTACACAGTGAATCACCAGTCAAACTAACTTCTTCATTTTAAACAGGTTAAAAGAAAAAAAAAGGCCTTTAGTAATGAAACAGGCCACAGGCTCACATGCACGCTTTGTAGTGAAAGTGGCACATWAAAATACAACATCACATGACACTAACTGGCTGATAATAATTGTTGACAGTTTTTCTGACGATTAGTCACAAACGATACGATTTTTGCACAACTGTACCAAGTACACACCTRGTAAGTATTAGATATGAACTCTGTATGTACCTGGTACGTACAGGATATGTATCCGTTAAGTACCAGCTGTGTATC
>NW_013952694.1:228253-231161 GCF_001266775.1 Austrofundulus limnaeus
TAACAGATGGCCCAAATGATCGTCCTCATCACAGCAACAAAGAGCGCAGAGCATTTAGGAACATGAGGCGTCATGTTACCATACACTCTTATTGTTATTCTTATGTTGTTGAGAATCTATGCTGTTTGGGATCACTGTCCTGCTGCTTTAACTGCTGGACAGATGGCCTCAATTGGACTCCAGAACACTTTGGTCTACAGAGGAGTTCATGGTCTACTCAATGACAGCAAGGTGTGCAGGTCTTGTTGCAACAAAACACCCAAATCCTCAGCTGTGCTTTAAGGCCCCGTCACACTAGACAATTTATGCCAACTTATGAAACATTTTTATGTCTAAATTGCTAATAAAAGTTATATATTTGATCAATTAGTTCAAATAACATTATGTACACGCCAAAAAGAAGCTTCCTGTTGATTTTTTTCTATTCCATCTTCAACATAGACGTCTTTAAAGTGTTGGTAAGTTGGGATAAGTTTGTCTAGTGTGACAGGGCCTTAAAGCACGGTGATGGAGGGCTGAGGATTTGGGTGTTTTGTTGCAACAAGACCTGCACACCTTGCTGTCATTGAGTAGACCATGAACTCCTCTGTAGACCAAAGTGTTCTGGAGTCCAATTGAGGCCATCTGTCCAGCAGTTAAAGCAGCAGGACAGTGATCCCAAACAGCATWGATTCTCAACAACATAAGAAAAACAATAAGAATGTTGATGACACCTCATGTTCCTAAATGCTCTGCGCTCTTTGTTGCTGTGATGAGGACGATCATTTGGGCCATCTGTTATGTGTAAYGTAAATCACCGTAGAGCTTCTCTCTGATGCACTTCTTTGTACCTTTAAGGAGTCTCAAGAATCCTCAGTCACGAAGGAGGCGTCACGGACATTGACGTTCTGCAAGTACGCCATCAGACGTCCTCACCGTGATCCTCACAGAAACCCGGTTCCCTGTCCCGCTGAGCTTTTTGCTTCCGTCTGTCCCCGCAGGCGGCTTTGCTTCACGACACAGTGGAGGACACAGACACCACCGCCGAAGAGCTCAGGGAGCACTTTGGGGTGACGGTGGCCGGTATCGTCCAGGAGGTGACGGATGACAAAAGCTTGCCGAAGCTGGAGAGGAAGCGTCGGCAGGTGGAGCACGCACCTCACTGCAGCCCACAGGCCAAGCTGGTGAAACTGGCAGATAAGTTGTATAACCTCAGGGACCTGAATCACTGCACACCTGTAGGTCAGCACCTCTCTCTTCTGTCACACAAAACGTTTTCTGAAAATTCTGATCTAAAAGGAGTTGTTTRTTGGTTTTGCAAGACATTAGTTTTAGAAAAAAAAAACTATATAGGGTGTGTTTTTGCAATTGAAGAAAAGCTGTAAATAATATCTTTAGTTCCTTTTTGTGTGTGTGGCAGGTTGGTCAGCTGAGCGGATCCAGGAGTATTTTATTTGGGCTTCTGAGGTGGTGAAAGGCCTGAAAGGAACTAACTCAGCTCTGGAGGAGAAGCTTGAGAACTTATTCAAAGAGAGAGGGATTCAGCTCTGACAGCACCCCACTGGAAAACAAGAAACACATCTACTGTATTCTAATGTGCTTAAATGTTTCTCCATTTTTTTTCTGCAAAATATCTGTAGTTGATTATGTAATTATACATTCATATATGCAAACAGATGAACAATTAAAGAGGTAAAAACAACAGGAAGTGTCTTACTTGGATTAACACATGGAATCACATAAACTTTAATACAAATTAGGACAAATTATAAACTGTGGAGTTTTGACTTGATAAAGCTCCTCAGACATCTTCATAGGAAAGAAGATAATAGCATAACATCTGGATTAACACTGTTAAACATATTTTCCACTGGACCAAGAAAAAATGTTGATAACAACATTAGTTCACCATAATTTGTTTCTCTGGGTTTCTAACTTTTCTTTAATTTGTTAATTTTAGCTAGAAAACAGGATGTGCTGGAGGAATTATCAGGTAACGGATGAGATAACGCTTCGTTRATTTTGAAGCAACATTATTATTTAATGTTTTGCTTTGATAAAATAAAAACAAATGGAAGTTTTCCCATTTGTATTTTTAACAAGCATTGGAAGGTCTAGATGGGAATATTTTTGACCCACCATGTACAGATAACTTGGGAGCCACTAGGGGGCAGTAATTTGTAGTAAGTTCACATTTTTCTAACTTTATGGATTTATTTTTCTATTCATTACATAAAATTACATTTAAAAACTATAACATTACTGTATCRTATTGTGAAAGCATAATTACAAATAATTGTGTTTTAATTTCGAAGTACTTCTCATGAAGCGGAAAACGCACTATTTCACTTCCGGTCCGTACGTTTTGTTCAACTTCCGCTCGCTCAGCCGTACGAGGAGCTCATTGCGGTTAACTGTATTTTATTTTCACATTTTTTTTTATTTATCTAGCTTTACATCGTTGACCAGGCAGTCATGTCTAGTCACGAACCCGTCAACATGAAGCTCCCTCCGATCCAGTCCACGGCCGGAGCCGTGCCGGTCCGGAATGAAAAAGGTGAGATGTTTACTGTTAGCTTCGATAAGATAGCATCGGCTAATCTCAGTTTCACACAAAACTGGGCTCAAAAATACTAATTGTTACTTGTAGGTTAGCTATGGTTTAACAAAGACGTGCTGTAAGATTAGATCTCAATGAGAGTGAAATGAGTTAAAGAGAAAAGTTGAAAATGTGGAGGAAAAAAAACAGTGCAGAAGGTTGTGTTTACTAACTCCGGAAAACAGTTCGAGAAAGTTTGTAATCACTAATGCTTTAAAAAAATGCTGCATGTTTGGTGTTAAAACCTAAACAGGTCTAAGAAAGAGTCTATTGTGGATCATTGTTTACGTTTTGTAAAAAGAGGAAAAACGTTATTGTACTATATATATA
>NW_013952694.1:232508-240356 GCF_001266775.1 Austrofundulus limnaeus
ATACATATATATATATATATGTATGTATGTCTTTTAAGCTTTGAATTGAATGACAGCTTGTCATATCTGTTCATATAATATGTTTATGTTTACTTATTATACATTATTTTGTATACTTTCAGCCATTCTTTCATTCTGTTTTGAGAAGTCAACAGTTGTTTTCATCACATTTTTCTCATCACAGTCTCACTGGACAAAATTTTTTTATATTTAAAGATATATTAAGATATGTTATRTCTTTAATTTCCTCCAAATATATCATGGTAATCTATTATCACTGGTAGTTTGGTAGATTTACTTGTATTCCTGCTAAAAGTCACGTTTTAAACTTGAGGAGGTTGAAGTCATCGTGTCTTTCTCTGGGTTTAATACAGGTGAGATCTCCATGGAGAAGGTGAAGGTGAAGAGGTATGTCTCAGGTAAGCGCCCAGACTACGCTCCCATGGAGTCGTCCGATGAAGAAGAGGAGGAGTTCAAGTTTGCAAAGAAGGGAATGGAAATGGAGCTGCCGGAGGTGGTGGAGCAGCAGCAGGAGGAGGAGGAGGAAGGGGACGTCTCAGACCCACGTCTCAAACGTTTACTCAATCGGGCTACTGACGATGTGGAGGAGAGGTACGGCTCGGTTCTTTAACTAACTTGTGTTATCCCAGCTGTGTTTGTACTGAGTATTTGTTTTTGTTACTCAGGCTCGCGAGGCACAGACAGATTGTGGAGCCTGAAGTTGTTGCTGAGAGCAGCGAGGACTCTGATGAAGGCACGTGGCACCCTAAGCACGAGGAGAGCAGTGAGGATGAAGAAGAGGAGGAGGAGGARGAAGAAGTGGATGATGAGGTTGGAATAATACCAACAACAATTTAAAAAACAACAACAATAAAAACAAACTTAATTTCATCACATTTTTAAATTAGTTTCTGATCAGCGTATCGTGACTCTGCAGGAAATTGAACGGAGACGAGCGATGATGCGTCAGCGAGCGTTGGAGAGGAAGAATGAAGAGATGGAGGTCATGGAGGTGGAAGAGGAGGGGAAGTCGGGGGAGGAGTCCGAGTCGGAGTCAGAGTACGAAGAATACACAGACAGTGAGGACGAAGCGGAGCCGCGTCTCAAACCTGTCTTCATTCGCAAGTAGGAGCTAAACGAATGAAAGTTTTGAAGCTCATTTCATAACTTCTGCAGTTCCTCTTTTTCTTAGCTTATAGCTGCATGTTGCCAACAATAACTGCCAATCTGCTAATAATGTTATCCTCATCAGATGAGTAAAAATATTGGTAAGTGGGGATTTAACTGTGGTMGCTTGAGCAATAACAGGTCTTTGATGCCCTTAGTTGTACTGAGCTGCTCGTGATTCTACAGATTAATAACAAATTTTGTTGTTTTTTCCTCCAACTCCTGCAATTGGTGTATAAATACACACGAGCCACAGACTCAGAAAAAACGAGAGGCTACAGCCCTGAATACCCAGATCTACAAATCACTTAAATGATAATATGTATTAAAAACCTGTCCAGATCAGTGAATTACCTCATAAATGTAGAGGTGACTGGTAAGAACAGCAGTTCCTGTGAAAGAAAACCTACAAACTGAACTGGCCAATATCAAGTTAAGTCCCAATATCCACTTTTTAAGGGTTGTTCATAGTGGGGAAAAAATCAGTTTAAATACATTTTTATTCACTTAGATGAGCAGTGCAGGTTGTGATAATTCTTGGGTAACAAAATATAACTGTTAGATCACCAGATCCATGACATTAATCCTTGTCTTTGCGTTGCAGAAAGGACCGGGTCACCGTGGCGGAGCGTGAGGCTGAGGAGCTGAAGCAGAGAGAGCTGGAAGCAGAGGCCAAGAAGCAGGCGGAGGAGCGGCGCCGCTACACCCTCAAGATCGTAGAGGAGGAAGCCAAGAAGGAGTTTGAAGAGAACCGGCGCACGCTGGCTGCCCTGGAAGCCCTGGACACGGACGGAGAGAACGAGGAGGAAGAATACGAAGCCTGGAAGGTCAGAGAGCTGAAGCGCATCAAGAGGGACCGAGAGGCCCGAGAAGCGTGAGTAAACGAACAAATCACGATGAATCCACTGGGACAGAATGATGATGATGATGATGATGACTTGTGTTGTGTGTCCTCAGCATGGAGAGGGAGAAGAGTGAAATAGAAAGATTCCACAGCTTGACGGAAGAGGAGCGCCGGGCAGAGCTCCGCAACACTGGCAAAGTCATCACCAACAAAGCCTCTAAAGGCAAATACAAGTTCCTGCAGAAGTACTACCACAGAGGAGCCTTCTTCTTGGTGAGGCACTACAGACATGTTTGTGTGGTCTGTTTTGCGTGGTTAGGGGAGTCGTCCTCCAATGAGATGTGTGAATGTCCTCAGTGGCCATTAAAACATCTTTACTCAGACCACATGTGGAAGTGATGTGGTCCCCTTTATTCTCATCTGCTAAAYAGCCTTCCATAAGAATCAGTAACCAGCTTAATAACCAATAACCAGCTTAATAACCAGTATAATTCAGCTAAATGTCTGAATGAATTGCTTATCAGAACCCCTTTTTATTAAAAAAAATCTAAGTTGTGTTAATCAGAGGGGATTACAAAAACACTGCATGAGGAGTTTCTTGTTTGATAAGTTTATTGTTTTCCTGTCAAAGAGCAAAGAGGGGAAATACCCTTGGTTTGTCCTTCCTTGTTGTGTATGGAGGACTGAAACTGACATAATTAAAAATAAAAGCAAAAATCTATAAATGGCCCAATAATTAATAAACGCACTAAAATGCAAATTAATTTACAAAGGAGAATTTAATTGGCCATCATATTTTTCCAGCTTAGTTAAATTTTAAAACAAAYTTTTATTTTATCACATAATTTATATTTTACTGTTTTTAAACATTTTTTTATTGATGCATCTGTCTGTCTCCTGTTTTTTAACTTTACGTCATGTATTTCTGCTCCATTACGCAAATAAGGTGGGCGGTCCTTATTGCTCCTCTCCTATTGGTCACCAGACAGGAAGGAGCAGGATCCATGTGCAGATCTATTGTGCATGCCTGTGCTGCCTGAGTGTAGTAATCAAAGTGTAGTAATGGCGGGAGCTGCTTTAAGGGAAGCTGTAAATAGGCTTCAGTCTTAAATAACATGCGTCCTCCTGAAACAGCCAACAGCACAAATTATAAAACGAGGTATCATTTTCCCTTTTTTTTAATTAATTGGTTCATTTCAAATGTATTTATTTATTTACTGGGCCATTCATATATTTCTGCTTTTACTTTGAATTATGTCATTTTTGTTCCTCCGTAATTTTGAGCACGTTAACTCGAAAAATAAGTGAGGTGTCGACTTCCCTGTTGTTGTGTGGCTGCATCTGGGCGTTGGGTTGCCATGTAAAAATATGTAAGATGCCCAGCGTATTTGTGTGTATGTGTGCATATAATAAGCTTTTAAGCTATTGCTTAAAAGTGCCGTTTCTGTAAATGATTGAGGTGGCCATTGCGCCTGGTGGTGAACGTTGGAAAATGTGTTTTTAAAGTTTTACAAAGCTCCAGTTGGCAACAACTTAACGGCAGAAAACTTTGATCTATAAAAGGAAAACGATTTCTATAATTTTATGAACAGTGGTATTTTATTGCACCTTTGTTCACGTGTGGGTAAACATCTGTTCAAAGGTGACTTCAAATACCAGCACAGATGTTTTTATTTTCCCCYGTTTTCATATTTTATCTACCAGGTGGTACTAACTAGTTTATACCAGTGTAAAACTTGTTTTAACAATGTGTGGTTTGTGTTACAGGATGAGGAGGATGATGTTTATAAGAGAGATTTCAGCGCTCCAACACTGGAGGATCACTTCAACAAAACCATCTTACCCAAAGTCATGCAGGTGAGCAGTTTTTACTTAGACTTCACCTTTGGTGCACTTTGCACCTTTTTAGGAACATCTAACCAGAATGTATTTGTATAAGTAAACAAGTGAAAATAAAAGCTTTTCTGTTTAGGGACTGATATTCTTCAAAGGGAAACACCTTTCTGTCTGTAAAATTCCCATTTTTCTGACTTTAATCTTTCCTTTTGCTTCAAGGTCAAAAACTTTGGGCGGTCAGGACGCACCAAGTACACCCACCTGGTGGACCAGGACACCACATCGTTTGACTCAGCCTGGGCTCAGGAGACGGCTCAGAACAGCAAGTTCTTCAAGCAGAAGGCAGCGGGCGTGAGGGATGTGTTTGACCGGCCCACCGTGAAGAAGAGGAAAGCTTAAGATTCATCCACGTTTCCATTAGACTGAGCTGCTTTCTGCTGTGAGCAGGACAGTTAATTCTGGTTTCCTGGACTCTGTTGTGGAAGAAAAGGAACACAAGCTGGTTCTAGTTTGATGCACAGGAGGACCAGAAACTAAGGTCGCAGCTGAACGAGGGACTGGCTGAAAATATGCGTCAATCTGAAAAAARATTCCCTAAACTCCCTCAGATTCTTCAGTCACTTCTGGTTTATTGTTGTAAATATTACCTTTTATTRTTTAGTTTGGGTTTTTCCCACTGATGGTCTGTAAAACCAGTTTTTCCTGTCAGTTTTGTTTTACTACAGTAATCTCAATTAAAGTCATTCATTTTCACACAGAAGCACAAGTGAAGAACTTTTATTTAAAACTACAAAAAAAAAGAAACAGTTTTAAGATCTCAGTCTGGATGGTCCAGTCAAACAGTACGTTTGTTCAGTTGGTCAGAGCTACCAGAGCCTCCACCACGTTCCCCATGTGTTCCCTCAGGCTGCGCTCCGCCACAGACCTCGAGATCTCCATCTCTGACATCTGCAGAACAACAAAATAAACGGAATCACATCGTCACGGTTCCTACAGCATCTTCAAAAATAGGAAGTGTCTGAGGTGTGTAATGTCTGCTTAATTATGGGAAACACACTCTTACAGTAGAGCTGCTGAGTTTTAAACGTCATAATATAAGTATAAAAGGACTGCAAGTAAATTCTGCTGATGTGATGCTAATGAATTTGATCAAATGATCAGACTCACTGGCCTTGATGCCCACACCTGGGTTAGCTGATAAGACGACTGTAGGTTTATCACAGCTGATTTAAATCACAGTATTTAACAACGCAGCACAAGTTTCCAAACCACTTCTATTGCACTTTTATTTTTTTAAAAACATCTAGATCAGAGGAGCCCAAAGTGGGGCCCGCGGGCCAAATTTGGCCCACCAAGCCGTTTGATTTGGCCCACCAACAGTTGCCAAAGTTACAAGGTTGTAACCTGTTATCGTAGAAACACAGTGTTTCCATTGGTCAAATGACTATATAAAGGGCTGTAGTGAAGGTAGTTTTCAGTCATGTTGCTGACTTTATCTTTGATATATTAGGATTAAACATAAAACATGAAATGACAACAAGAAATATTTAGATCAGATTTAACCTCACATGTAGATTTGCACACTTTATAAGGCCACAAAAACTCGTATTATCAATTTATGAAATGTCCCATGAGCCTTTGCTACTTGAGCGTATGGCAGACTTTAACCAAGTGCACATACTAAAACAAAAGAGGGCCATTGCATAGCTTAATTGTTAAAAATAAAGGATTTTACTTTAAAAAGTATTTGTATTTCATGTATTAAATTACTGCATTTGGCCCGCAGCCATGGACAGATTTTCATTTTGGCCCTCTCGGGGAAAATGTTTGGGCACCCCTGATCTAGATTAAATGTTMGATAATTTTTGTGGTTGGGATTTAAGAAAGGATCCTAATTATTTCACTTGTTCCATGTTTCCCCACTTGTTTTGCACACACCYGATTCAGTGGTTGAATAATCTCAAGTTCTGCAGAAACCTGCTAATCACCTGTTCATTCAAACCAGCTGTGTTGGAGCAGAGAAACCAATAAAACATGCAGGATTAGAGGACCAGGACCTGAATATCACAGTATTAGACGTTATCTGACTTTATCCTACATGTTAACTTCTTTTAAAAAAATCAATGTTTAATACATAAGTTAGTTGAATGTGCAGTACCTTTGCTTTCATTAACTAAACATTTTTGTGTATTCAAAATTTTTGTAAAGTGTGTATGGTTAATTTCCTTTAATCAAACAAAGAACCTAATAAAATGTTAAATCAACAATGTTATTCATAGAGGAAATAAACTGCATTTCTCCTAAGGAACATATTGGCATTGGGACAAGGAGATTACTGTACAAATGATTTATTAGTCAAAAACTGTTAATAAAGAAAAAGACAAAAATGAGTGGAAAAGTCTGTAATTTCAAAATGCAAAATGTGTAGGTATCGTACAACTTACATCAGAAGCCTAGCAAATTATATTATTTATCACAGGAACAGAATCATAAAAATCMCTGAAAAACTTACAATTAGTTCGACATCTTCTTTCTTGATGGTGACTTTCGCCAGTTCTTTTTCTCTGAAACCACACAAAACAAACGTATGTCCTTTGGCAACACAACTAAAGTTTGGAACACATTTATCAAAGCTGCTGATAAGACAGATTGTGGAGGAGAATAGTTTTAAATGAGCTTTAGCAGTGAGCTGAGCTTACCTTTCTTGTTTAGCTTTCTGTTCTCGTGATCTTCTGTCTCCAATCACTGACATGGCCTGAAAGGAAAAAGAGTTGTTAATAATAATAATAATAATAATAATAATAAAATAATAATAATAATAATAATAATAAAATGTTGGTAAGCATAATCTATGGAACGCTGAATTGTTTAATGTAATAAATTAACCATTAAATAATTCAGTTTATATGAATAAATACATAAATGACAATAAGATTGTGCAATAACTGAATGCAGATACATTTCTGAACTCATTAAAACATATTCACTGTCATTTAAAAATGTGCTTAACATAAAACATTTCAATGTGATTTTTTCCTCAATAATTACATTTATTTTTGAGGCATTTTTATTTAACTCAAGCCGTTTTTATTCTAAATGGGTTTTTCACAGTCATGAAATCAAAGAGGATTGTGTGTGTTTTTCCTAAAAGCTTATTTATTTCATGATACTTTTCAGCATAATGACTGTAAATTTTAATACAAAAATCTGTCAGCTAGTTGTTGTTTCATACAATAAGTGTGTGTGTGTGTGGGGGGGGGGGCACTAAATCTAGGAAAATACTACTTTGAAAATTAGCATTTAAATTTGTCATTATTTAGTAAAATCAAACTAAAACGGAAAAGCTGAGAGAAAACCCAAGTCCACCTAATAATAACTCAATAACTTGTAAATAAAGAGCCACACAGACTTTATTAGGCCTACTGAAAGCTTGTTTTAGACTTTTGTTTGAGCTACAGATTCATCAAAACAGGTCTTTAAATCTGCAATTAAGTGCGTAGACTAGTTTAATTAAACAGGCAGAGAGAGTCACCTTCAAAACGTCTTATAATGAAACTCAGTAACACTAAAAAGTCAAACTAAGCAGATAAATATAAAACAAATCCAAAATGATTCTGGTTTATAGGAGCCAGTGAAGTCAGCAGCAGCAGCAGCAGCAGCGCCGCATGTTTCCGGGGCTGTCGTTAGCCCGGAGAKAATCTCACCGTTTCTAAATCCGAACTAGAAATTTCCTTCTCCTCCGCGTAGTCCGTGACTCTCTCCAAATCAGCGGCTCCGCTGTCATGTTTCCGAGGCTTTTCCACAGGTTTTCCAGTGCAGTTTTCCTCGGCTTCCAGGTCCAAATCGACGTCTCCCTCCGCTGCCATGTTTGCTTCAGTTAGCCCGGAACAAAGAGAAAGGTTCCACATGTCGGAAAGAATACATAGTAACACCGGAAGTTTTTTCTTTTCTTTTCTTTTCTTTTCTTTTCTTTTCTTTTCTTTTCTTTTCTTTTCTTTTCT
>NW_013952694.1:244048-246040 GCF_001266775.1 Austrofundulus limnaeus
AAACACAGAAGAACTGGTCCAGGCGCACCTTCTTCTGGAAAAGAAACAAAGAAAAAACATGTATTTATAGAAATAATTACAATAAACATGTAGCGGAGAGGGACTAAAGACAACAGCAGAGTGAGGAAATGTGCTCAGTTTGTGCTCCAGCAGTCTAAATAATAGTGATGGGTCGAGCAACACCGATGCGTCGACGCATGCATCAAGCTCATAGAACAAAACCCCGTGTCGGTGCGCCTATCGTTAAAAAGGTCAAGTGACCGATACAGCAACTGTAGCAACTGTTTCAGTCTGACAGTGACGCACCAGATTGTGTTTATAAGGAAGCATATCTGTCAAAAGAATCTCTGATCTTTTGCGGTTCATCATCAAGAATTATGAAGCAACCTCAAGCCAAAATAAAGGTTTTCACCTTTTTGATCTCATATCCACACATGTCAATCCCTGCAGACATCTTGTAGACTCAAAAATCAGCATTACTGATACGCAGGGGTGGGGTGTGTGTGTGTGTGTGTGTGTGGGGGGGTGTCTGCAGCGCAAAGCAGAAAGAAACAAGAGTAGAGGACTTATTTCTAGCAGCAGAGCGGGTTGAAGGATTGGTTGTTTGATTTTTTTTATATTTATATTGTATTTTTAGCATAAATATGAAACTGAGTTTTTGAAAATCTGTAATCTGTAATCTAAGAATATCAAAGATATTTTAAATGTAAATTAAGCTATGATATAATATAATATAAAACAATGGCTTAAATTATATTATTTTTATTTATTTTTTATTATATTATTGTATCAAATCAGTGTCAGATGAGTGTCAACTAGGTTGCCTGTAGTGATTTTTAAGGTCCAGCAGGTGTCAGTACTCAGTGACACGGTATCGACATGTATCGATACAGTTTGGTACTGTGTTGGAACCACACATGATGCCTCATCGACCCATCACTACTAAATAAATAAATAAATAAATAAATACATGGTTGTCCAGTCCACTCCTGAATTTCCCTTCTTGTTTAAAATGTGGTCAAGTGTTACGTAATCTTTTTCCTGAGAGAAGGTGAATTAAAAGCAGAATGTCTGAATTCAAGTAGTGATGTGCACAAAGTCCTTACTGACTTGCTAAAATATAGGATTACAAATACATGGTAGTTAAAATATTTTTCATAATCCTAACTCAAGTGTTTTTGCAAATTTGTGATTAATGTAGAAAAACCATATTTACAGTTTGCAGGAGAGGGCGAGTCCTGGAGCTCCAACCTTTGCCACCCAACAGCTTSGTGTACACTCATCAAGTTTCTGCATAAAAATAATGTTTCATCACAGACAACTCTTGAGCTCATAAATAAGCTAACAGTTATTGAAGGGAACAAACAAAGCATCTTCCATCATCAAACAAACGACTAAACTCGTCAGACCGATTCTCGAAGTCGGCGTGATGTCATTCAGTCACGTGATTTCCTCCATTTTCTTATGGGGGAAATTGTGAGACTCTGTTACAAACTGTGYCAAAAGTAGAGACTTCAAACTATACAGCAGTTTTTAAATTGTGTCGATAGGTCAAGAAAAGAAAACCAGAGTTACCATAAATGGCATATCTTAATATTTTTTTTCTGAAAATGAACGTTCTATTTTGAAGCGCGTTGCAGCTGAAGGGAGCAGGAAACACGTAATCTCATGGAAAAAAACACTGCGGTCCATCGTCGGTCTCATCTTTCTCTTCAACCGAAAAAAATAAAAGGTTCACTAGGGACTGTCAACAAATTACCAAACCAAACACTCCTGTCAAACAAATGCTAATAAATGCCGTGAATTGTAACCAACTAACTAACTGTCATTGCTAATGCTTTTACATGAGACAAAATAACATTTTAAAGTCATATACAATATTCTTGACAATTTTAATATTAAATAATATAATGTTTTCTTCAATAGCTTCCAGGTCATGTGACCTGTTGACTCAGAATCACTTTGAAATAACTATACTAGTCTGTATAGGTG
>NW_013952694.1:249290-259613 GCF_001266775.1 Austrofundulus limnaeus
GTTTAACATGTTTTTATTGTGTACATAGAAAAAGTTTTTGATCTTTGAGTTCAGGTCATGAAAAATGGAAGCAAAAACAAAAGTCTTGCATTTATATTTTTGTTTAGTCTATGTTCCCAGGCTATTATTTTTGAGTGGTGCAGAGGTTGGGATTTTCCACCTTTTGTTACATCCTAGTTGCTCCTAGGGCGTAGCAGTGTCCCTGTGATGGACTTRCGACCTGTCCAGGATGTATCCTGCCCCTTGCACAGTGACAAATGGACATGGGCACCAATGACCCCTGTGATCCTGAAAGGAAGAAGCTGGAAAAAATAATGGATGGATGAATAGATACCATAAATATGACAACAACATAATAAAACTCCTGAAATTTAGTTGTGGTTTTTGATTTTAGTGAGCCACCCCAACGTTTCCAGTGGCCCTTATTCGACCATCTCTATGTAAATCTGCTGAAGGTGACCCTGCTTTAGACACATATGTACAGYAGTTTGCGTCTAATAAGTAGCTGGCTATTTTTAGTTATTATTTCTGATTACATCAAACTATAACCAGTTTTCGCAAAAATCACTACCATTTTATTATTTTTTTAAATAACAGTAAAAAATAAAAAGTGAAAACCTGGATTATGTAACCATTTACCTGTCTGGATTACAAAATTACTTGGTGTTCTCTCTCATTCTATTCCTGTGAGTTTTAAGAGGTTTATTTGTACTGCAACCACATTTGCCCTGCTTCCAGATTTTTTTTAGACTTTTCATGTGCTTGAGCTTTAACAATCCACCCACTGTAATCAGATTAAATGAAAGAGATACCTGTTCAAGCCATCTGCTTAGAGTAGGACTGAAAACCAGAACATCAGTCTTTAGTTGGTTCYCTTCATGAGATGTGTGGGGCTGTGAGGGGCCTGAAAAATGGCATCAGGTCCAGAAAGAAATCATTGCCGTCATACGAACCCTTTCATCCTGCTCTACGACTGATGGCTGTTTGACTGTTTGGAATCTGCAACACTCCAGGTCTGTGGAGTATAATGACAAGACACTGGTTTCAAGCTCAGGTGAGGCACTTACATCTCAAATGTTGCTCAGTATTTCAATATCAGGAGACCTYCAAYAGYTSTGGTATTCACCACAAAATACAAATGTATTTTGAAGGAGAAAAGTATTGCTTACAACTAAAATGTGTGATTTGTACTCTTGCTTAACACTTTATTGGGCACTGTATTGCTCTCTTCTTGCAGTCCTTATGTTATCTTAATTGATGATTAATTATTATAATAATAAATTATAATTGACACTCAGGAGTGAAAAGAATGGTTGTTTGATTTGTGAATTTCTGTGCTAGCCTTGTGCTAGACTCTTGATCTGTTCACAGTGCACTTGCTCCCTGCTGGGCTAAGCTACRTATAACAAACTGGATAAAGCTGGTACAGACGGTGGATGGATGAATGTGTGTACAGCTGAGTTTACAACCACTACTGATTGCACAATTCTTAGAATGGAGGATTTKAATTCTCAGCCTAAACAGGGGAGGTTCTTGGAAAGAGGCAGTGTCCCGTTTTTTCCACAACTCACTTTAACTCTACTTAAATGTTTTTATTTATATGTGTTTTGCATTGTTGAGAGTACCTGAGATGTTTTTCTTTGTCATTTCATTTGTGTTTCCAAGTGGACAAAAAACTACTAAAAATGAACTTCAATTCTTCTGAACAATTTATGATGCATTCAACCTGAATCCAACAGTAATTGGTAATGTTTAGTAATGATGGGAATTATGGCTCTCTTTTGAATCAGCTTACTATAAGAGCTATTTCGGCTCCCAAGTGACTCCTCAGATTTCTTGTAGCATATTATCAAAGTATGTGTAAAAAATTGTAATGTAAAAAATTTACAATACAGTTTATTACATGTTTATTTATATGGCACAGCAAAAAGGCAACAGCTTCCAAACCAGGAGCACCAGAGACAGCAGCATTTGTCTTTAGTGAGGAAACAACATCAAACATTTCAGCAGTTCTGAAAAAGGCGTACTGCTGAAACACTTACCACTTTAGACAAAAACTTACCACTGTCTCCAGTGCTCTTGAGTTTGGAAACTATTGCTTCTACRTATTTTGCTGTGACATAATTRCATGTCAGTTGTGCACACCCTTGTTTGGTGAGTTTGAATGCGCTTGGTTCTCCTTTCTTGTGTCTATTTACATGGCTTTATGTACTCAACATATTGTAGAAAAGAGTGCTACAAAAGTAAATGATAAAATACAACTAAAAGCAATTTAAAAACATCTAAATTAGGCATCAAGGTTCAGTCGTTCATTGTGTATATTATTTGTAAATTTGCAACTTGTTTGTCCATTGCATTGCAAAGTTGACCAGTGACGTTCAGGGTTTTGTAGTTGGTCTGGGTTTGTGAGTTTGCAGATGGCTTATCAGGCTTATAAAGGCTTATTCAAGCACGAAAGAGTTTCACACATATTGACCTCTTGTGGTCAGTATTCTCTTGAGGTGGTTGCCACCCTCACTTTACAAACCTCCTCATTTCCTCCTAGACTCTGCAAGATGTGCTGACTCAAAATCTTCTGACATAGCTGCACACCACCCTGCTCGGTTCTGTACTAGGCTTTCCCATACAGTATATCTGTTTTGATAGACAATTTCTTCAATGATGCTTTGACATTGTCCTTGTAACGTTTGTGCTGACCTCCAATTGATCTTTTGCCWACCACCAATTCCCCATAAAACAATTCAGGTAATCTTGAATCAGACAATTGTGACCTGCCCCGCGAACCTGGGATTGCTGCAAGATTGTATGGATTGATGGTTTGCATGTGTTAGGACTTCAGTGTCTGGAACTTAATCTTGCTATCTAATATTCATCAGATGGCAAAGGCATGTTAAGTGAAAGTGTTTTAATTGTTTCATGTGTCTAGCACAGACAGTCCACACTTCACAACCATACAGCAGCGTGGTGATGACAGCGGCCATGGAAACTTGGATTTTGGTTTTAAGATGAATGTTTCTACGTTCCCATACCTTAGAACGAAGTCTACCAAAGGTGACACTGGCTTTTGCTACTCTACAGTTTACCTCCTCATTGCTGGATGCTGTCTTTGACAGTGTGCTGCCAAGATACTGTATGTGAACTTATCCACCTCCTTCAGCTTTAACCCATGTACAGTGATGGAGGCTTCAACATGTTGCTTTCCTGGAACTGGTTGGTGCATTACTTTGGTCTTCTTTTGGCTGATTTTAAGTTCTAAAGTTATTACATGCCTGGGAAAACTGGTCCATGTTGTACTGCATGTCTGACTCTAGGGTTGTACCAAAAGCACAGTCATCTGTAAAAAGCAGTCTTAGATTACAGTCATCTTGACTTTGGAGATTGCAGTCAATCTTCTGAAATTGAAGAGCTTCCCATGCATGYGGTATCAAACACTGACTCCAGGGTCTCCCTTGTGGAAAGCATCCATTTGTATGGCAGAAAACATAATGCTAATCAGTGTTGGAGCTAGGACACAGCCCTGTTTTACGCCATTGTACACTTTGGAAGTTAGAAGATGATTGAGCCATCATAGCATCATAGGCGGTTGTGGCAGAGTGATTGGAACTGGAAGGTTGCCGGTTCAATCCCCCATCCAGCTGTCTCAGTTGTGGCRTCCTTGGGCAAGACACTTCACCCCAGTGTCTCTGATGTGTGTTCCATCAAAGTATGAATGTGAATGGCACTGATTAGTCTCCATAGATGGTTGTACATGTTAGCTTTGTAGGAGAATCAGGAATCTGCTGAAGCCAGGGCTGTATCTTCCAACAAGACAACCACTCTAAACACTGCTCAAACTCTACTAAGGCATTCATGCAGAGGAACAAGTACAATGTCCCCAGACCTGAATATTATTGAAAATCTGTGGTGTCACTTAAAGAGAGCTGTCCATTCTCAGAAACCATCAAACCTGAATGAAGTAGAGATGTTTTGTAAAGAGTGGTCTAAAATACCTTCAGCCACAATCCAGACTCTCATTAGAAGCAAGTGTTTAGAGGCTGTTATTTCTGAAAAAGGAGAATCTACTAAATATTGAGTTAAGGGTTTTTTTTGGTGCCCAAATTTATGCACCTGCCTAATTTTGTTTAACCAGTTATTGCACACTTTCTGTAAATCATATCAACTTCATTTCACTTCTCAAATATCATTGTTTGTGCCCTATAAGATACATTTTACTGATTTTTTTATCCAAAGAATCAGTGATTTATAAAGGTAAATCAGGAAAATTAACAAGGCTGCCCAAACTTTCACACCCCACTGCATCTATATTAAACAGATAAAAGTAAAACTCTGTCTCAGAACTTTTACTTTTACCTTTTTAGATAACAAATATTGCTTCATGAATAATGAATGGATCATTTTTCTTTTTTCCTTTTTTTTTAATCGAACAAGGCTTGGACATCAGCCAGCTGGTATTGCACAACCCTGTTGAAATCATAAATCAGTGCTTTCACTCCACTAATTTGTTTTTGTTTGTTCTCTTTGGGACCTCCTCCTCTCCACCCTCACAAGGCAGCACCAATTATCTGAGAGTGACTGGGCCCCCAGGAATGCTGGGCAGCAGTTTACCGGACAGCTCAGAGCCACATGGGTTTGTTTCCGGGAGTGACTGCTTCACGCTTGGCACAGGCAGCAGAAAAGAATCTAAAGAGCAAAAAAAGCAGTATGGGAAGGAAACAAATATTAGTATGAAACCAAAAAGAAGGATTCTGGAAACAAACATTAATTAGAAAATGAGTGATTACATTTTACTTTATTACATTATGTGCCATTATATATTATATTTAATTACATTGTTTTATTGCCAACCGTTGGAAAGCAAAGGCACATATTGTTTTTGCCCATGTGTCTATGTCTTGAAACGTGATGTAACTTGCAGAAAGTAATCACTAGAGGTACATCAGATGGAACCACAGCCAAGTGATTTATAAACAACTCAAAGACTGCAACTATTGCAAATATTAACCTTAAAAATAATAGTGTGGTAGTAGCTGAGAGTCATTCAGAACACATATTCTGAGAGTTACATTTAATAATATCACAGGATTTTGCACAACATTTATTTTGAAGGTTTGACCAGAACAGCTTTAACTGTTATTTCTCATAAGATGATTGTAGTAAAAAAAACTTGGGCATGAAAGATGGCGGGTGCATTCCTTCAAGAAACAAACACTGGCACTTTAGTTGAATTTAAATAATAAATGGTGGATCTTTTTTGTGATGTTCAGATATTTTTTGCTGATGCTTTTTTGCAATATGGTAAATAATTTGGTTTATTACCTCTGCCAAGGGTGAGGTACCGTAAGGTTTTCGGTCAAGTATGTCTGTCTGTCGGTCTGTCTGTCTGTCGTTCTGTCTGTGGACAACATTACTCAAAAACTTGTGGACGGATTGTCATGACATTTTTAACACATGTGGGTACTGGGCCAAGGAACACACCATTAAATGTTGGTGATCTTCCGGATTACGATGCGGATACAGGAATGTTTTTTTTTCTTTTAACACTCTGAGATGGCAAAGCTGTGATGCTTTCACAGGGCTTCTGTAAAAACAGTGAGATGGATTGGACAGCACGGACTTCAAACTTTATAAAAGTATTGTTAAAACCAGATTTAATGATGAATAATTCTTGCCACAAGGTGTGCATTTTTACACATTTGGTGCACATTTACATAACGTTTTGTGACCAGGAACTGCGTGACTGCACCATGAAACCTATTTTTCCCATTTCTTCAAACACAACACATTTCCGGAACAACCAATCAAAACATTTTCTCGTTAATAGCCTTGTAAACATAGAGCTTCTGGCCGGGCCTCAAAGTTTGGAGACGGGGGKAGCCAGGAARCACTTTTTAAAGAGAGTCAAACCATTACAAACTCATACAAGTGGATAAAACAGACGTTTTACACGGTGAAATGTGACCGATGAAAACTTAGGAGCTTAATCCAACACTAGTTTGATGAAGAATAATGTTGGGTGACGAGTCAGACTTTTGTTTTTTTTTTCACATTGGACTCCGCCGGGAAGAAATCCCGTGCATACTGCCTGCTTAAATGTTCGCTATGTCAGAACTTATTCAGCAAATGTGTTTCCATTTCTGCTTTTGCGCATTAACTCTATTACAGGATAAGGAAAATTGGTCTTGGCTGAGGTTTGCACTCTCTGAGTGCTTCTAGTCTTAAAATGAGATTCGTTTTTAAATTATTTTTTCAGTTTTGTATTTCTTTAAATTCGTTTTTTGTTGTTTTGTTGTATTTTTGGTCTCACATTTTGTTTCTGATCTGSTTATTTTTCTTTTTTAAGCTTACTTTTGCCTGTTTTATGGTTTTACTTTTGTGTTTCTTTCATGTGTTGGTTTTGGTGGTAGTTTGTATCTCAATTAGGTATTTTAGGTTTTTTTTTTCTTGGCATTATGTATTTTATTAATTTGTATTTGTTTCAAGTTTAATTTTACTTGTTTGGTGTTTATTGTTAACACATTCTCACTCCCGCCTCGTCAACATATTGACTCTTGGTCAGGCACCATCTGCGTCCAGTTTTGACTCGTCGGGTACCCCCATCGCGTCAGTCCTTGCCGCCCACGGCTTTTCTGGGTTGCGTCACTTAGTAGTCTTTGTGTTGGGGGTCTGAGGTTAATATGAGGGATCAGGGTTAATGGTTAGGTTTAGGTACTGGGGTTAGGGATAGGCTGTATAGGGCTAACATAGGTTAAATTTAGGGTCTGGGACGGTTAGTTCTCGAGCATTCTCTACATTTTCAAAAATGGTCAATATGAGGGATCAGGGTTAATGGTTAGGTTTAGGTATTGAGGTCAGGGATAGGCTGTATAGAGCTAACTGAAGTTAAATTTTGGGTCTGGGATGGTTAGTTTTGCGCATTTCCTACTCTTGTAAAAAAAAAATGACAATGCGCTCGTCCTCCTCCGCCTCATCTCGTAAAGAACGGACACACGGGGGGTACCCGACATGTCCGAAGCTGGACGCAGACGGCTACCTGACCAATCGTCAATATGTTGACATGTCGGGAGTGAGAATGCGTTATTGTCAGCATTTCATTATAAAATGTTATTCTGAAAAAACTTAGCTTCTTGTAGCTGATGCTGTGGCATGTTGTTCAGTTTTTGTGTGGATGTAGTATTCTCTGCTACTACTGCACTCAGGGGGTGGAGCCAGAAGGGTAGCTGGGGTGGCACTTATCTCCTCTGGAACCTGATTGGCCACCCCATGTTCCACCCCAGTCCATTGACAAGTCACAATATGTGGCACTGAAAGATGCACAATTAGAGTTACAGAGTAAATGAGGAGACTTAAAGTATATATTTAAAAAGAAAATTCCTCCCTGAAGCTCAGTCTGCAGCAGTATGGCAAGCCATTTTAACATAAAATTGTTTTCGTCTGACTACCTGTAATGACATTCTAAATAAATAAGTTTTGACTATAAACAACTACATTTTGACTGTCCTGATACCTCTACATTCTGACTAAGAACAATTCAAGATATTTAAAAATAATTTTAACTGACTAAACCAATTTCAAGTTCTTGTAAAGAGGGGGATCCAGGCTTTCTAGGTTTAAGAAACAGAATAGTTTCCTATATTTTGGTTTGTGTTTCCCTGAATAAGCTTTGTCCATCATCATATAAAAGTCTAGCTCTGCCACTACTGTCTTCAGCCTCAGAGTATTAATCCAACAGCTGCTGTTCAAAGCTTCTGAGAGCGTTTCTTCATTCATCGGGTTTGTTCAAGCCTCTTAGGTGAACACGAACCTGGTTAACCTCTGACTTTTCCTCTTATTTAACCTTCTATTTGTTGCTCACTTCTAAGAAACTAAATCTGGAAAAACTGAGGCTGCCAGACRTTGGCACAAACAGAAAAGTACAAGTCTTTTGACAAATTTTAAAATATGAAGCTGTGACAGCAGCTAATATGACAATCCTTCCTGCTGGTTTTTGTTCACAAACAACATAAAATACAGCTCATTTACAGTACAACTACTGTTAATGCAGCACTCATATTTGACTGTCTCACACTATATTTGTAATAATATAATGTTTTTATTATACAATATTTTTGCCAGTGTCAGTGACTGTGCAAATGTCCAGTTTGATGGAGGGGAGGTTTTGAAACCTGCTCTTCTGATGAATTTTTCTGGTCCAATTTGTGGGTAAAACCATTTGAAATTCAAGAAGACTAGGTGTGAATTAAMGATGTCCTTGACTTTCAGCGTTGTTCATAATCCATCTCTCTATCTATCCAAACATCTTCTAATTGTGCTCTGGTTGCAGAGGCAAATATTTCAGTAGAGAATCATTGTTCAGCTCCTCCTGAAGGATCCAAGACCAAAAAGGATTTATTATCCTTCCAGCAAGTTCTGGATAACTGGTGCATTTTGGGACCTAAGTCGAGTTCCCGTTTGGTTTAAAGGCCATTGGTGGGTTGGGGGTTGTGTTTAGGACCAAGGTGTGAATTGAGTTTAGGTTAGTTTTAGGGTCAGGTTGGTACCTGTGAGGTTAGTTTTAGGGTCAGGTTGGTACCTGTGAGGTTAGCCTTAGGGTTTGTGGTCAGGGTTAGGCTGTAGAAATGTAATGGAAGTCAATGGAATGTCCCCAAATGTATAGCTGTGCAAACTTGTGTGTGTGTTTGTGTGTGTGTGTGTGTGTGTGTGTGGGGGGGGGTTGATTAAACTCTTTTTTTACTATGACTAAACTAACTACGACAGACTGATTATGTCCTCCTTACTGCACATATTGCGCAATTTGTCAATTGTAGCAGAAAATGTACAAACATGTCCTTAACTATAGAGTGAAACTGGGATGGCATTTGTTTGTAATACTCTGTGCTGCTCCCAGGAGCCACCACTGTTTTAATCTGAAATCAGTTGCTTCAGTCAATTAATTGTTCTTCATTAAGTCTAAATACTGAAACAGTTCAACAGAAGCAATGCTGGATGACGCCTCACAGCAAGAAGGTCCTGGGTTCGATCCCCGGTTCGGACCTGGGGTCTTTCTGTGCGGAGTTTGCATGTTCTCCTCGTGCTTGCGTGGGTTTTCTCCGGGTACTCCGGTTTCCCCCACAACACAAAAACATGTACAATAGGTTGCCTTCAGGCCCAGGCCGCCCTTGAAAAAGAGATCTGAGAACTCAATGGGATTTGCCTGGTAAAATAACAGTAAATAAGTACTTTACGCTACATCCACACACAGATTCACACACTGATGGTGGTAAGCTACATTGTAGCCACAGCTGCCCTGGGGCACACTRACAGAGGTGGGGCTGCTCTCTGACCACCATCAGTAGGCAAGTCTGGTGAAATGCCTTACCCAGTGACACGACTGGGACAGCCGGAACAGGGCATCGAACCGACAACTTTCCAGTTACAGGACGACTACCCTAACCACTCCACCACAATACAGCCTTAATTCACAACAAAGGTCATTTCAAGGCACTGCAAAAACATTCGTATACATTATAAAATGCCAAACATTAAAAGAAAGGAAACCATCGGTTTATGTTCAATCTTCACTTTGTCACAGTCTCCCAGCCTGAGCAGCATATTGGTTAGAGTGGAAAGGAAAAGCACCCTTTTAACTGTAGGAAACCCCAGGCAGCCATTTCTCTCCACTTGCAGAGGTTTGAGAGGACTGGAAAGGAACACAAACGAACACAAACTGACTGATCCAGTTTCTATAGGAAGAAATAGATGCTGGTGAAGACTGTCAGTCAACCAGGTCATGGTCAATCCAAGCTGAATTTAATCGTGAAATGAGAAAGCTTCCTGGGCAGGAAGCAAAACGTCTTCAGCTTCAGAATAGAAGTTCAGTAATTTTTTTAACTTTTTTTTTTAGAAAAAAAAAAGACATATATGTCAAAGATAGAAATAATTGCAAATATGAGTTAATAAAGACAGCAGCACAGTGAGGAAATGTGATCAGTTTCCCTCACCAGTCTGAGCGGAAAGCTCAGGTAACCCAACCCTTCATTGAAAACACAAATACTAAGTCTAATCTTAAAAGCAGACAGTAGCATGTAAGATAATATCAGATGGGGTGTGCAGCTGAACTGATGGATGGCTCAGAGAGACGAAGGCTGCAGCTTTGAAAGTCTCGTCTGTGTGACTGAAGGTCATCTTGAACAGTGACGGGATTATCCCGCTGCTTGGGTTTGCACACTAACCCAAATCTAATCTGACTCCATCTTAATGCCTGCATCACTTTTTACAGCACTACACACACACACACATTTGTTTTTCATTGCTGCTGCAGATATATTTATTTACGTACAATTCCCC
>NW_013952694.1:259623-271546 GCF_001266775.1 Austrofundulus limnaeus
CCCCCCGCCCTTAGACAAGTAAAAGCTCCAAATATCTTTGATTTATCAAGAGAAAACAGGCCTACTTTTACAGAGTAATAATGAACATTTCAACTTGTTTTTAGAATGTTTCATACATTTAAAAACAACTGACACTGGCCAAATTATACTGTAAATAATAATAAAACATTAAAATGATGCAAAACAATTTAACTGTCATTCTGAGCCAACGAGCACAGGTGTGTTTTAAGATGAACTTGATGCCTGTTTATTATGTTGGGACAGTTCTATCATGTTCAGTAAACATAATAGAAACCAACCAAGATTTATCTTCAAAGAGTTTCTTTCTATTATTTTGAGAAAGCCTTAAATTTGTTGTGCTGTTGTAACAAGGGTAAAAAAAAAGATTTGTTCTTTATATACCAAAAGTTCAAACTTAATACAGAAACTGGCCCATTTCTGTGTGCAAGAAAGATGAAGATAAAAAGTTCAATCACCCATTTTTTTTATCTGCTTTTCTTTTCTGGGTCACTGGGGAAATGGTGCTACTGTGGTCCTGTAATAGACTTGTGACCTGTCCGATAGAGACAAATGACCCAACCAGTCACGCTCAATCACACCTAAGGAAAATTTAGAGTTACCAAGTAGCCTAACAGGCATGTTTTTGATCTGTGGGAGAAAACCCACCCACGCACAGGGAGAACATTTATACACCACTCAGGAGGTTCCCCAGGATGGGAGGTGATGCTGTGAGGTTCTCTCTGAGAGGCGACAGCTCTAATTACTGCACACCACACAGCCACATTTCACAATATAATCATGTACATGACAAGGAAGAGGAACCAAGAACCCAAATACAAATTTGTGAGATAACTTTGTGATAAATGTTTTGACTTATTTCTTTGTTTTGATAGAACAGAGAAGACTCTGTAAAAATCAAGCATGTATAAATGAGGAACTCATGGTAAGGAACAGGTGTGCTGATTACAAACTCTGGGCAGGTGTGTTCTTCCAAGAAAGGAAGGAACATGAACACAGGAAGTTCAGTCCTTCCTGTTTCTGGCTCAAAAATCAACCAAGGGAACTTATTGGGATTACAGCTGTGGCTACACTCAGAGTCACACCTGGACTTTCAGAGTTCTGCGAGTCTGAATTCAATGATAATTAATAATATGTACATATTGTTCGTTCTGATTTTTAGTGGTGTTGATTCAGTGCTGGGGGATGGGACAGGATGAACAGATGGAATAGACACACAGTCAACCTCCCCCTCCCTGTCCTCCCTCCACTCACGGCCTAATCTGACTGGGACGGGGGGGAGGGATGAGGGAGGGCACCGGGCTTTCACCACCATCTCTCCTTCTTTCCTGGCAGCAGCCAACACAGTTGGAGAGTGAAGGCATGCAGGACACGAGCAACAAAACAACTCTTTCCCTTGTGATGCTGCTGAACCGGGGCCCATGCTGAGGGCCTCGGCTACAAGGAGCCCAGTGGGACTAGATTCACTGCTAATCCATCAGAAGCAGCGTGGAAGGACGACCTGCTGGACTCTGTGGACTCCCTTCCCTAACAGGCCTTTCTGAGGTTCTGTTCTGGCCTCGTCGAGGATGTGAGGATCTTTGTGGGCTCTCTGAGGAAAAGCTGTTTGTGCTCCGAGTTCATGGCCAAATGTAGAGTTGTGGTGGGCGAGGACAAGCTGTTCAGAGGCACAATGTCTGTCTCACAGGGGATGAGCCGCACCAGCRTCTACAGCTACTTCCTTAACATGGTGGCCTATCAGGTGAGAGCTGATGAGCAGCCCAGGAGGGCCAAAGGTTTCTGCAGATTGCAGGGGGGGAAAATGGTGGTAAAAATGTCTAAAACTGAAAACTGAATAGTGAAAGTGCAGATAGAGGGCATTAAGTATTCATGAAGCTCCTGGAATGTTATTGGTCATTTCCTACATATTGTCAGTAAATAGAGACAAGTATTCAAATGATGTGGAAAAGTAGCATCATAAAAAAATAACATTATAAAAGAGGATGAGGGAAAGCAAACTTCCTTTCGTGCTGCTGGATTGGATTATTATTACTGATGGATTATTGTTAGGAGCATTACAGTGTTGGAGCTAATCTCCACATATATCCTTCACATGTATATATTATCTGATAAYTGTTGTGTTACTGCAGTAAAACAAAAAGTACTGAATGTCCCTTTAAGATGACATGAAGCTGAAACAGTAAAGTATTGAATGTACTGTAGTAAAGTGTACTACAGGACTACAGAAATCTAACAGTACATGAGAAACATGAAAAACACCAGAAACTTTTATGCAAAATATTTCAAAACAAATTCTCCTTTTTTATGCTTTAATAAAAAGAATCAGTCTAAGACTTGTTGAGGTTTTTTCGGACTTGGTTGTTGACAGAGTTTTTCATTTGAAGTTATTTGAGTTTCATGATATTTTGATTAATATGTTTGTTTAAAAACTTTAATTTTTATCCGGTTTTGGTCTTTAGAAAGTTTGCAGAAGATCATTAATTTCTAGGTTTTTACACTTTAGGTAAAAAAAATTAGGTTAAAATAGAAAACCAAAGTGGTATTTACATATTACTGCCTCACTGAATTAGACTTGTATACATTTTCACTTTAGTTTAAACAGAGGTGTATAGTAACTAATTACATTTACTACCTCACAGTACTATAGTAATTTTTTTCAGGTTTTGTAATTTTACCAATTATTTTTATTGTAACTTTTACTTTTATTTTGTTACATTTAAATCCTAAAAATGATAGTTTTACTTTGTTAATTAAAAATTTAACCCCTAGTTACACATTAAAAATTTAAATCTGTCTGAACGCATCATGAAAATAGTTGTTTATGGGCTCTAAAAAAAGAAAGTGTTGAATTTACTGAACCAAGTTCTGTCAACTGGTTCCACTACACCAAGTTGAGTAAATGTAAAACCATACATGTTTCTTTAAAACAAAATGTGTAAATTGCTCAGTTTACTCAACTTGGTTAAGTGGAACCAGTTTGGTAAGATAAATTTAACACTTYATTTCTTAGTGTGTGTAAAAATACTTTTTATTTTCCAATTTTTGTGAGCAGTTTTATGACGTTTACAAAAATATTTTGCTTACCAGTTAAGGTATTTTTTTTTACCAAAGTAATTTTCTGTTAAGGTGATTTTATTTTTGCTTAGTTGTTGTTTTAAGTACTTTACAGACCTCTGGGTAAAAAAAATATGTTCACATTGTGGTTAAATTTACTGAAATGTTTTTCTACTGGATTTTACAATTCTTTAATTTTCACCTGCCATCAAAAAAATGAAAATGAACAAAAAAAGGGCAGAAATTTTGGAATCACTCTTGGGGGATGTTCTTTCAATTGTTCAATGTTGTGTAAAAAGACAGACATGCCACAAACCTAGAATTTTTCAAAATTCCAACGTTATGACGTTCAAGTGCCTGTGACATCAATTTTTTTATTAGATATGAATGCATTTTTGGAAAAATAACATTAATAAGGTGTTGCAAAACAAATTTCACACTGCTGAGATGAACCGTTCTTGAGATATTCACATGTGAAGTAACAGGAAATGATGTCAAAGGGGAATGTCTGCATATGAGCAGAGTGTGGCTACAGTAACTAACAACACAAACTGTAGAGAAGAATCAGATGTTTCTTTAGTTTATTCAAAGTCACTATCATAGAGAAATAAAGATGTGTCGGAGTTCAAGTAATATTGTTTCAATAAACAAAGATCTGGGTGTTCCTTTTCTTGAAAAGTTCCCCTATGATGTCACTTCTTGTTTTACTTTTATTGAGCCAAGTTCAAAAGAAAATCTGTCAGTTATGTGACGGAATGTGTCAAATCTGTGTATTATGCCAAGTTTCTAAAACAGAAAGATGTTTTCTTTGACTTTTTGTATGTGAAACATTTGCATGTCACAGGCACTTTAAGAAACARTTTAAAAAGAAAGATACAAAGGAGAGGATTATTACGGAAGCCGAGAGCAGACGTTTTCCGCTGAAGGTTCCATGGTTACTGAATGATACACGAGGAAAACCACAACTCGTTATCTCCAGAAAATCATCAGGAAAGTTCCTCCTTTTCCTTGAGAAAATGCTCATTGTTATTTCATGATAACAACATAATATAACATTATCATGAGAAAACCATGGGAAAAAAATTGCAGCGGAAAACGTCTGCTCTCAGCTTCCATAGATTATAAAACTTCTTTATGAAGATAAATCCCCAGTCAGCTGTATCTACATCTGAACCAAATCCAAACACAATAAAAAAGTTGTAAAAGAGAAGTGCACAGGTAGCTCAAAGAAGACATGAAAGTGTCAGGATTAAAAAATGTTTAAGTTATATGTCTTGAAAACAGAACAACAATTATAAAACAAACAAGAAACAATTTGGCAAAAACTAGAGTCAATGGCTGTGTCCAAAACGGGGCCGGGTCCTCCGAAGACCAAATTTGTCGGCCGCATACGTCACAGCGCCGGGACGAAGGCCGTCCAAAACCGAAGACTCCTCCGATGCGGCCGACAAATACGTCCTTCCTTTGGCCCGAATCAAAGGACTGGTCTGATGGATCCTTCCCAGCCCAACGTATCCCATAATGCATTGTGGGCCGACCAGAGATTTTTTTATGCTAGTAATGCGGACGAAGAAAAGAATACATTTTAAATAAAAATATGGCAATATAAAAATTAACATTTTCTAGCGGTTGTAATTTGAATAATTTTATCATTTGTATAGACGTGTTTTTAAATAGTATTTTTGTCATAAAAAACATAAAATAAACATGCACCTACAGCAGGTCAATTAGTTATTCAAATATTACCTTTAAGTTAGTTTTATTATTTTGTGATATTAATAACACTAATATATTGATATTTTTCTAATTTTGATCTAAGTTTGCTTCTGTTTAATGTCGTCATGGTTGACAGGAGGCTAGACCGTCCAAATTCACAGCCTCTTTTTTTCCCGGTCKRCCCGGTCTGCCAAGGACCCGGCCCACCTCGACCATGTATCATTAGTCTTCAGCTGCCCTGCAGCCGTGTGTCTGCTGATGCTAGTCTCTTTCTCAACTCATGTCTTACGTGTAACCAAGCCCAAACCCCCTGGACCCTGGTCCCACCCTGGTCACACTCTAGGGGCGGTTCTTTTTACATCAGAATGTCATCGATTCTTGTTTACACTGCAGAAGAATGCACTGAGCAGAAACATACCACTTCTCTCCCGTTCAAAGAAAATACTTATAATTGATTAAAAAGTGTAAAAAATAAGACTGGATCTAAAATTCAGTTCAGTAGTCACAAAACCTCCTTAAAGTTTACACCAAATTATAGAAAAACTAAAACACAGAACCATGCAGAAACATTTATTTCTTCCCCAATTCTTCTTGTTATCTAACCAAATCACCATATTTAGTTCAGGCCCAACACACTTAATTTGTGCATTATTACATTTATCTACGTATTTACCTATTATCCTTCAGAGAAAGGGTATTTGTTAGTATCTGTGATTTTCACATGAAAAAATTTTGTGTGTTAGAGGGCCCACTCAATGCTTGTCAAATTTGTTTGACTAACTCGGGATTGACTCTAACAGGATGATTTTTTTATCTAATCTATTATTGTTCTGAAGCTGTGATGAATTTGTGTTTAGTTAGTTTGCCAAAGCCATTTGCCCAGGCCTAAATCACAATTTAAATGTGAACTACTTTTCCTGCATGTAGATCCAGCATGTTGGCAATTAACTTTCTATCTTTGAGAAGAATCTAAAATTAGTTTTTGCACTGTCGGAAATTAAATAATCGGCAGAGTTATGAAGATATAAGCCAAATAAATTTGTGACAAAGTTTAGAGGTTTAAGGTCCAAACGCAAAGACCTTGATTATATAGTCCCCTATAGATCTGAATACTTTTCCCCTCTACACAAACTGAAGTTACTTAAATATCTGCTYATTAKTSTCTGCAGTTTGGGCTGCAKAATGAGTTTTACTGATGGATGAAAAATAAAAACAACAAAATAATAATAACTAAAATCAGCAGTTTCAATAGGGTTCCATGCTCTGTTGGATTTCTTTTTATTCAAAATTCAGTGTGTTCAATAGTTAGGAGCTCTTATATTAACCTTCAGAAATCTATGAAAGATGCTGGAGATTTTTCATTTCTCTTCCTCTCAAACAGCAGGAATAAACCTGATTCATCATGTTTGTGTTAAATAAACATCATTTCAAATTYGAGAAGCTTGTGCTCTGCTCTAAAGTGTTATGATTAAGAGCAAAAAATAAAGGTTTCTTTGCTCTCGTCTTTAAAAGGYTTGTGTTTTAAACACCCTCTTTTTGGTTTATTGACCTATTTGTTTTAAATTTAAATCTAAGTGATTATTCTGTGTTTATAGCAGATAATCTCTGTCAGTGTAACAACTTCAGTAAGCCTGCATGACGAACGACAAACTGGGTCACAGGACAAATACCTTTCTGTAACTCGGCTAAATAAATGTTTCATGACTTTTACAGTTTTCACTAGTTTTGTTTGAGACAAATCTTAACACAAAAAGCTTTGATCTGTTTGGAAGAAAGTCAAAACCTTAATCTGTTTAACAGAACTTTTTTTATAGGCGTGTGTGTTTAAAATTGTTTAAAACTGTTAATTGWATGTGCTTATATCTGTTATTTTGATTGTTTGTTTTCTCAATTGGATGTTTTTAATTTTACCTCCCTTGAAAAAGTTTTTTTTAACTTTTGTGGTATACTTCCTGCTTCAATAAAGATGAAATAAAGGTTTTAAAAATAATTTCATAAAGTACATAATAAATAAAGTCTCATTAAATGGCTTGTCTCCATTGGGGTGGGAAACAAGCTACTTTATAATCTCTGAAAATCATTAATAAATATAAAGAGAGATAAAAAATAAACATAAAAATCCACAAATATTACATGTAACTCTAAAGAGTGGTTAAGAACAATAACTTGAGAAAAACTCTGGTCTTCCTGCTGCCATCGATCACATTTGTCAGTCAGTTGAAAACTGCAGTCTACATCTTTGAGAATATTGAAAACATTTTAATGTTTATAGATAGAGGACAAAATAGACAGTTTGTTTAAGAGAGTTTTGCAGAATAAAATCCATTTTTGGTTCCTGTTCAYGACTGAAGATCTAGTTTGGTTAGTCTTCCTTTTAGTTAGATTATATTGGGTAATCTTCTTTGTATTATCCTTCAGATTATAACTTCCACGTGATGAGTAATAATTTATGGGGACTCTGCACTGTCATGCAGAAGTGTAGGACTGGTGGGGGGAGTACTGCAAGGAGGGGTGCTTCAAAGTCCTGGAATGAAAAGGTAAAACAGTTTAAAAAGCAGAGACGTGGAACTTTTTTTTCCTGTCCTACTGGTCATGTGGTGACCCAGATGAACCCCACAGACCTGCAGGCTGAAATGTGCTGAGTCAGCGAAGGCATCAGGCAGATGTGTTTGGAGCTTTTGCCTCCTTCAATTTAGTTCAGGATCAGCAGTGATGAGCTTACATCCAATCCTGATTCACCAGAATCAGAAGCAACCAGATGTTGCTGGACTCAGATTAATCTGCTGCCAACCATCCTGCTGCCAAACACGTAATGTAGGTTATTTGACACAACCCAGCTCCGCTCCAGACTGTCTGACCTGCGGTGCTCAGACTCTGTGCATTCATGGATCCACTGTTTGCAACCTAAAGGTTTGGTGCTGCAGGTTAATTATTAAACTTTGACTAGAAAAATGTAGCATTAAATCTGAACAAGCTTCAGGYGAGATGTCTCGGTACAAATTCATTAACAGAACAGAAGCATCATTGATGTCAGGTTATTGATAATGCTTTTATGGTTTTCAGGCATTTGATGGYTGAGTTTTAAGGTTTGATGCTCCTTTATGTCAATACAGTATCTGTCATGCAACAACACATGTATCTGTWTAAAACTGTTCAATACAGTGCTCTAGGTTCAATAMACTATGTATCAAACAATACAGACTYTTAACATTTATTTTATCAGCYTGTCTTCTGAATATGTGTTGAAGGCTCAGAGGATCTGTGTTCGACTACTCTGCCTAGCAACATTTCATTTAAATACTGTTCTTTTGAGGTTAATCAAATATTCATAATTAAGTTAAATAAATTACGAGTTAAGAAAGGCATGGAAATTTGTCTTATTTGTACTGAAAAATTATTGAAGCGTGACATTTAAGTAACAAACTTAACCGAATTGGGAATTGTCTGTATCGTTGCACTTCTGATAAATTTATAATCACAAGACTTGTTGAAATGAACAAAGGACACTTTTCAACACATTCACTGTGAAGCTGTYAATTTTCAAAATCTACTTGTTATCTCTTGGCTTTTAAAGAGACTTTAGTGCAACCTGCCTTGTGCACAGGTCAGATGAACAAGTCAGTTAAATAACAGTTAAAAATGTCAGGCCTTTTCAACTGGCGTTCATTCATCTCTTCAGCCCAAACCCCCAGTTTCTACTTTAATTACTCTAAGTTCATTTAGTTAAACATAGACATGTATGGAATCTACAGAARCRTCAGAATCTTGGCTAGAAGCTGATAAAAACCATCTTTATACACACTTAAGACAGTTAAAACTACAAGCAGTTGAAGATAAAACTATGAAAGCGAAAATAAAATTGATTTAAAAATTTGGCAAGTCAGAGATGTCACAATCATATTTGTGTTAAATAGGAGGCATAATGGGTTATTTTTGATTTTTGTTTTATTATCACTACTTCTGTTACATACATCATTCTGTGTGTTGAATTTATGATTAAATAAAAATTAAATAAACTGTTTCACAGGTAACAGATCTTTGTAATCCTTGCTTTATTTACATAATGACTTTAATTGCTGGATATTTGGCCCCTGAGCTGTTGGCCTGCACTAACTGTGGCCCCAAGACAAGTTTAGTTGATTAGCCCTTGTTTATGTTCTTACAATAGACTTTGTGACTGACAGACGCAGACTTCAAGGCTCAAACAAGCAGCTCTGACTCTGACATATATCACACATTCTTAGTTATTATATTCAAATKAACCAGTTTGAGGTTCTGTCAGTTTTGGGAAAGCCAAAAAAAATGATAAAGGGCTACATCAGGCTTGGGGCCCCTTGAAAAACTTGTGCTGCTGGTTTCCAGTGTTTGTTGTGATGGTCGTACTTGGWAGGCTCTGTGTTTTCTGGGGTCTTGTTTGAGAAATGTCGTCCTAAAATTTTAACTAGAGAGATTTTAGTTTGGCTTTCTTTATGGCATGCACACAAAACTTTACAAAATGTCTACTTTRCATGTGCCTGAAATCTTTAAACAGAGTAAAAAGATCGAAACATGGACAAGTTAATTAGAAATAAAAGCAGTGATACTCAACTAAGTTGCTCCGAGAGCCAGTTACTCAATAATACCAACAGCTCAGGGGCCAGACACATGAGGTGGGGTTGTCTGATAATGGTAGGAGAAACACTGTTATGTAAAAGAACAAGTATTGTCTTTCACCCTGTAAATTTGCTTACTTTATTGCATTAAATTATAGATTTAAAATGCACCATTGATTAAAAGTTTATTTTTATGTTAAGTAAAAAAAAACTGGTGGATCAGACAGATGGATGCAGCCAGATGTGGCCCGCAGACCAGCAGTTGAATGGCCCTGCATTAAAAAWAGAAATGCATCAGTGCTCTGCTCTGTTTTTGCATCACTTTGTGTTGTGTTTTGACGCTGACCCGCTCCTCTTTTCCTCAGATATGTTGCTGCTGTGGACCGGCCCCCTGCTCGCTCTGCTGTGCCTTCTGCCCCCCGGTCAAATCGTCCACCAGCACACGGGTCATGTACACCCTCTTCCACATCATGAGCTGTGCCGTCTCCTGCCTCATGCTGTCCCGCACCGTCTCTGAGCTCGTCAGGGAAAATGTGAGCAATTTAGACAGATCAACCATGACCAAACAGTGGGCAATCATGTTTTTACCTGACTGTGGGTTTGTTTGTTTTTAGCAAAATATCTCTTGAATCAGTGGATACATCTGAATAACAATCTCAGAAAGTACAAGTGATAAACATTTGACATCAACTCACTTCAACAGCTAATCAGCTTTAGCTAACACACGACTTTCACTCAATCAGTTTAACAAATATTGAGCYACACTTGTGATGTAGTAGAAACTCTGCTCATTCACAACATGTACTTAAGACCAGAGTGGTCATGGTTAACATGTTAATGTCTCCTGTCATCCTGTATAGAAACACTGTTGATTCACTCAGTGATATAAGGGGCTGTAGTGCAGCTGGTTTTCAGTCATGGTGTTGAGTTTATCTTTTAATTATATTAAGACTGCAAGATATATTTTATATTTAAGCTCACATGTAGATTTGAACACTTTATAAGACCACAAATACTGGTATTTTATCAATTTATGAAATGTCCCATGAGCCTTTACTGCACAAGCATACATAAACTTTCTAAAGTGCACAGGCTAAAAAAACCAAAAAAAAAAAAAGTAAGCATTATTTCATATATGCATTTGGCTCACAGGCCTCTGATAAACTTGTAATCTGGTTCTCTTGGAGGAAACAGTTTTGGCACTCCTGCTTTAGATGATAACAATGTGTGCATAATATTCTAGTGTTTTCASAGTTCGATGGCTGATTTCATTCCTTTTTCATCCAAAGACAATTTTAGTCTGAACTCTAGCATGAAAGGTGATGAGTAATGTGCATGCTCAACTTTTAATTATTACTGTTGAGATAAGAATCACCTTGTTGGAACTAAAATTCTTTTTCACACTGTGTTCTGTTTGGGATTATTCATAGGTTTAAAGGTAATTTTTTTTATACCAACTACAAAATAAAACATGTAACAGCAAATTAAAAATGTCTGCCTTATCAAACCCAAATGGCTCTTTTATGAACTTCTTTTTTGTTTCTGTTCTGATATATTTTCAGTCACTTTGGATTCTTTCAAGAGTAAAAAATGCATGTAGTAGACAGTGACCTGTCACAGATCTTGCATTCAGTTTTTTTTTTAATTTAAAACTCACCAATCATCAATATGAGGAAAAAATTGGGACTTTCTAAAAAAAAAACAGGCTGCTGCTAGCAAAGAAAATGGCACAAGAAGTAAAAATTACTATGTAAAAAAGAAGAGCCAAAAACAGAGAAAAACATTTATCTGTGTGTGAATGTGTGTGTGCACAGGTAAATGAAGTGTAAAGCGCCTTGGTGTCCAAGTGAACTTGATAAGGTGCTATATATGTTCAAGCCATTTACCATTTAGGGAAATATTTTATACAGTAAAGCACCTGAAAATAGTTTTCATTTCAAAGAGATGATAAAACAGAAACTAAAAGTTTTGAGGACATGAAAGGAGCTTAGTTCTTTTTTTGTTTCTGTTCTGACTTCCTGTCGCTAGAGGGCGCTGCTGAGACAGTGCAGGACAGAAGAGACAGGAGTGAGGAGAGATGCAGATACAGGAGATAGGGGACATTTTTTTTCTTAATGTCTGCATTTTTCTTCCTCAGAGTTTTGACAGGAATGTTGACACYGTGGTAAATCAGTATGGGTGTGTGTTTCAGGTGCCTTTCTTCAACATGGTGTGTGATCAGGCCCATGGCGGGGGCCACTGTGAGATGCTGGTGGGCTACTCGGCAGTCTACAGAGTCTGCTTTGGCACTTCCTGTTTCTACTTGATGATGGCAATTTTCCTCATCGACGTCAAATCCAGTCAGGACTTCAGAGCGCTCATACACAATGGGTCAGTCACATTTAGATTTAACACCAGCAGGCTGAGGTTTCACTGTCACTTGGTTTTTTTTTTTTAAGTTTATTTCCTCAGAAAAATAAATGTTGCTTATTTATGTTAGACAAAACACTTCATGTAAAGATATTATTTTCAAATTCAACCTGAAAACCTGAGAAAATATGAAA
>NW_013952694.1:272779-277560 GCF_001266775.1 Austrofundulus limnaeus
AGAGAGAGAGAGAGAGAGAGAGAGAGAGAGAGAGAGAGAGAGAGAGAGAGAGAGAGAGTTTTCAAATATCTAAAAAAGCATTAATAACAGACTGAACTACTACTGTCTTAATTATTGATGCACTGCAGGATTAATAGTCAGTTCAAATGTTCTCTAACACACTGTGTGAAAGTATATTTACATGGTTTTTACATGCATCTACACACAGTATATAGAATAGTTATTTCACCAGTTGTTCTCTTAAAGGATCTGTACAATTTATARTAAGAATATGTGATGATTTATTATGAATGTAACATTTGTTGTTAAATCCTGACCAACTGTAMAGATCCTTTAAGAGCTTTTAATGTTTGACTGAAATGTTTTAACAATAACAAACTTTTCTAACATTATTGAAACTGAAAACCTGTTGAATAAACAAAACTTACAATAAGTCCTAGACTCTTTTCTAACAAAAAGCTGTTTTTTTTGTTTGTTTTTTTTTTTGTCTCCTGTAGCTTCTGGTTTTTAAAGTTGATCACCCTGCTGGGGATGTGCACTGCTGCCTTCTTCATCCCGACTGAGTCCTTCCTGCATGGTGAGTAGTTTCCTGTCTGTCAGCACCTGAACAGATGCACTTCAGTCTGCGGACACACAGAGGGCAGCAGCGATCTGCTCCTGCCTCCATTCTGCTGCAGGCAGATTCAGCATCAGAACATAACGTCAACAGTGTGGTTTCTCTTTGCGTGGGAACAGTAAATGTGGTGGTGTTACAAGTCTGATGTCAGATTTATGATCACAATTGTTCTTTTTTCTCATTTCCTGTTAGTCCCTACCTTAGTCCCCTTTCCTGAAAATAAACAACAGTTTTTGTTTTGTTCTCTCAGCTTGGCATTATGTTGGTGTGGTGGGAGGATTCGCCTTCATCCTCATCCAACTCATCCTCATCACAGCTTTTGCACACACTTGGAACAAGAACTGGTGAGTCACAAGGTCAAATACATTAAAAGAAGTTGTGCTTTGAAGTGTGACAATAATAAAAGCAGTGTGTAAAATATGTGAACAAAACTTCAGCGATGCCTTCAYAAAAGCTTTTTACAATAAAGAGACATATCATGCGAAATACATCGTTTTTAGCCATTTAATACATTTTGTTATGCACTCTCTAGGAGGTTGAAATGTTTAATTTGGTGGTGCTGCACGGATATTTTTGAAATCTGTTTGGGTCATATTTTTAAATTCATTCAGCTTTTTCTATTCCCTWTTAAGTATTCTGAATAATCTTGTCAGGTCATTGGTTGGTCGTCTTTATTCTCTGGCTCTGGGTCAGACTCTGGCTCCAACACRTCAGGCTGGATTTAAGTCTTCACTGTTCACATATTTTAATCAATWTGTAAATAAAACTTTCTGCTCCACTACATAATCATATCTCTGCCATCAAACTACAAAAATGTCTGAAGGAGGTGCTGCATTTGCATTTAAAGAGACAGCWCCAAATTGAGCTGCTGTGAGACACACCTCAGAGAAGGGGTGARAGAGGGGCTTGTGGAGCTACAATAACCAGGAACTSAGACCAAAGCATTGCAGTTCCTCTMRTATATACMACTACTGACTGATTTACATATGAAAAGGAAGGATTTTAAACCAGGACATGTCTCCTTTAAAGGACATTTTGAAGTGAGTTTCTGTGAAAAAACAAACAAACTAACACCTTAAACGTTGTAATAACATCTTGAACAACCTCACTTTGAAAAGGAAGTTAGTTTCATTTTGATTTGATTAATGAGCCAATGGCAAGTCTGAACACAACCTGAGTTGTACTGCTGTTTTACTGCTTCATGTGAGTTCCTTTAAACAGCTTCCAGTTTCATTGTTTACATGGAATTCTAGACAATTACAAGCATAATCACAACATCATAGCAGCAGCAACACAGCATTATGAAGGGTCCAGGATTCATCTGGTAGGAATTCATTTTTTCTACTGAAACACCAGGGTAATGTGAAATGTAATGGGGTGTAAAGGGTTAACTTACAGCATGAAGTTCAGAGACAAAAGCTGTTTTAGGTTAGTTATGACAGCATTCTAACTAACCCTTAGCCAATGTTAAACAATATCCCCAAACTGCTGCTCAAGAAGCTATCTACAACAGGTAAGATATTCATTGTTCATAATTTTACTACACAAACCCACTGAAATGGGCAAACTGTTTAGTAGTGTGATCGCATACACTTTTTGCGTTGTTTTTGAGGTTTCAACAAGCACAAAACCAGATTCATAAAGTATTTTAATTTCCCACTAATGTGAAAAAACCTGTTTCCAGTCTGAGAACAACCAGCACCTCTGTGATGGACTGAAAACTGAAGTACTTTAACACAACATGAGTGTTGGACCTTGCAGATGTTGTGGCTGAGTGGGGCAGTTTCCTTAAATCAGGGTCAACATCTGGTGAAATACTAAAACCAGCAGATGAGAAGTTCCTAAAACAGATGTTCCCCACATGTTCTGCAAATCATAACCTGACATTAAACCTCCAAATGAAAAAAGACATTTTTGCTTAACATTTGTCAACTTTTATGGTAAGTTATTCTAAAAGAAAGACTCAGATTGTGCTATTATCATGTGTGGCTGTGGCTGGAGGCAGATGAAGTGATATAGTGTTGTGAGGTCATATTAACAGTTTGTTTATGTTAACCTGAATAGTAAAATTGCAATAAACCACTTAGAAACTGCAAATTGTYCATCCTCCAAGCAGAATAAATTGTATTACATTTTGCTCTTTCAGATCTTGTTTCTAATTCAACATTGTTAAAAGTAAAATATCTCCCCTAAAAAACATGAATGAAGCACAAAACCCAAATAAAAGTTACGTTGAAGCCTTTTTTTTTTTTGTAGAAAATGTTTTAGAGAAACTGCCTCCAAACCTGGGAAGAAAAAAGTGGGTTAGAAATACAATACCCATGATGTGTGGTTACAGTATATAAAGGTGTATTTACTACAGCTGGATCAACATCTGGAGACCTGCTCTGTGGCGCTGGTGATGATGGATTCATCTGATCTGTAGAACTATTTAACATCTGCTCAGACAGACAGATGTGCAAAGAGCTGCTTGTTTGTTTCAGCACTTATTGCATTTATCATTTTTTAGTTAAGACAGTCATTYATGGATTCTGTTCAGTGTCCTTTCTGTGTACATGTTGAGTTGTTTTAACAAATATCTTGTCTTGTTTGTTTTGGATTTATGGCTGTGTCAAACAGTCAGTCTCTCATCTCCAGCAGACAGTAAAACTACGACTAAAAAGCCATTTCTAAATTAACACTATATTAAAGCTATAGTTCAGAAATGTTTAAGTGTGGTTATAAATGGCTATGAAATTAAAATATTTAACCTGTTGCAGATAGCTCTTAGTTTGAAAAACTATTGTTCAGCTTTGACTGGATGAGCTCATGGTTAATCCACGTGAAGTAAAGAACAAAGTGAAGGCCATCATAAAACACTTCCTATCCTACAAAATTTATAGTAGTTTATGCAAATACGATTTTATAAATGTTTGAACGTCATTGTACGAATGTTTTTCACACATCATTGTTTTCCATGGTTTTCTCATGATAATGACATGTTATTTYTCATAATGTTTCTCAAGAAAATACATAACAGTTATTTGCATAAAACACTGAGGTTGTTTGTAAACATAAAAAAGTGGTATTTCCAGAAAGAATATTCTAAAAWTTTTACAGCAGTAGTTGTGAATGTAAAATTGATAAATAGTAAAAGGTCTCTAAAATGACCCTTAAAAGATTATTTATGAAATGTTGGATACTGAAGTTGTTAACAGACAACAGCACTTCATTTATTCCATTTGTTCAGCCTTTGTCTTTACCCACATGTCTGTGCAGAATCCTGGAGCTGTGGCCTGTCCCTGAGAGGCAGGGTACACACTGGACACATTAAAAGTCCATCACAGACATTATTTTTAATAACATTTTGTGGTATTCTTTGGGATGCAATGCCCATGAAGAGGAATTGCTCCTGAGTTGCTGCGACAATGTGTCCATGGTTAGAACACAGTCCTGATTTAGCCTGTCAACAAGAGTTACTGACATCAAACAGCAACAGAAACAAGGTCTCTSTTTTTTAGTTTGGAGTGTTTCTACAGAGTTTCTCTTTGTGTGCTTTTTAAACGGAGCGCTTGAAGTGACGACCCCCCTGTCCTCCTCCCACTCAGGTTGACCGGAGCAGCAGAAAACAAACGCTGGTACCTGGCAGTGACGTGCGCCACCCTCTTCTTCTACACCATCGCTACCATGGCCTTCACCTTCATGTACAAATACTACACCCACCCCATCGCCTGCCACTTCAACAAGGTCCTGCTGTGGATCAACCTGGGGCTCTGCGGCCTCATGTCCTTCATCGCTGTCACGCCGTGCGTCAAGCAGAGTGAGTGATTAATGACGAAACATCCAGCTGCTAAAAGCARGGATGATGGAGGAAACGCGTACAGTTGTGAGACATTCTAAAGAAAATGTTGATGAGAGGCAAAGCAGGTTCTGCACAGGGGTTCCCAAACTTTTCCATGCAATGCATTAGCTTCTGGCCAGGGTACCCTCCCCCCACCCACCCCACCGTTCCAAACTCACAAATAATGCTACAAAATATGCAAAGAAACAATAACTTTTAGAATGTTTTTTCTTACTTCCATTACTTCTGTTTAGCAGAAGAATTGGACAGGACTTGTTAAGTTTTTCCTTTTTTGCAGCCTTGTCCCCCACACTCAGTGTTGCCAGGTGTACGATAATTATCGTA
>NW_013952694.1:277819-280232 GCF_001266775.1 Austrofundulus limnaeus
TGCCCACACTAGAAACATTCGTGTTTTAGTACTTGCTATGCTAGGTTTAGGAGCAAAGTGGCTTTAGAAATGTGAAAGATGAGCATGGTAAAGAAYATTTCAATATATTTTAATAAATTACTTTTAAAAATTATGATTGAAAAACAATTATTAGATTAAATTTCTTTATTATTGTGTTTTCCCCCTCTCCACTTAAAAAAAACACTTGAAGTCTTTTGAGACTTACTTTTGTAATAAGAGGCAGTAAGAGAACCCAGATTTAAAAAATGTTAACATTGCTGCCAGTGGTGCTTTAGGGTCACCATGGTAATGACACCTGTCTCTCACTCCCTGACTACGTACCTGATGGGAGGCCGACAGGAATGCAGATGTAAAAAATAAGCCTCAAACCAACAAGTCACTGTGAAAACTGTAACTCAAATTGAATTAAATCCTAAATAAGTGACAGTAAAGTCTTTTTTTATTGTTTAATAAAATTAGCCTTCTGGTAAAAAGTGTAAAACTGCTGTTTATACTGTGAGGTACACCTGGCTAAGTCACTTGTTTTGTGATAATCACACTATTCTTTTTTAAACATCATGTTAGGATGCTTTATCATATTAGTTTTTCCAAAGCTGAAGGAATAAGAGTGAAGGGRAGTTTTGTGACTGATTAAGTGAATTTCAGATACGGTCTTATATTTTATTATTTGTGATGGAAGAGCCAACCTGTCTCTTAATATGTGTCTCCCTTCAGAAGTGTAAGAATAACATTTAGATTTCCAGTTTTTCGGTGCTGATGTAGGAGGCACCKCCCCCAGGGGTGTGACCAGGGTCTTCTATAAATGTTATGGTTTKCTGARGACACAGAGATTAGAGCAGCTGAGGGAGTTAGAAGTCATTTTGTTTTGGTTAGTCTCAGGGCCACAGACACAAGCTCTGCCTTTTTAAATCTAAAAATAAACYTTTTACTGAGAACTGGATTTGGTATTCTATGCATTATTCTGGTTTAGAATTTTGAACATTTTCTAACAAAAGCAGATTAAATATTACGACAGAAATAAAAAAGAATTGAAAAAGAGAATAATTGTAGGGGTGTTATAATAATATATTGGCAAATTAAATAAAGTCTTTTTAAACACAAGAGATGACTGTTGTGTTTATGGATTATGACTGAGTCAAACAAATGAACCTGAAGTGTTGTTGAGACATGACTTCTGAATTAAAGTCATTATTAAAACCTTCAAATGATTCRTTTTCTATTGTTTGCTTAGAGACCGTGTGAATTCAAAGACCGTGTGAATTCTTCTCTGTCTCTGCAGAGCAGCCTCGGTCTGGGCTCCTYCAGGCCTCCATCATCAGCTGTTATGTCATGTACCTGACTTTCTCTGCTCTGTCCAGCCGTCCTCCAGAGAAAGGTAGGCTTACACAAACACTGCAGATGTATGACACTGTACATGTCTGTGAGTTCCTACTGGAAACAAAACATTAAGCTTTGAAACATTTTTTTGTGTAGGTCTTTTAAAAGAAGAAAAACACRAAGAGAATATTTACACAGCCTGTGGGTTTTGTGTCAAAATGTCCCTAATTACACCTTGTTTCAGCTCAGTAGCGAGGAAATAATGTTTTTTTAGCGTAGGGTTACATTCATTACTTTCTGAGCTCATTTTCAAAGTTTCAAAGTTTTGACACAAATAATCCCAAACTGATTAAAAACTGTCAGGGAATAGTTCCCTTTTTTTTTTTTTTTTTTTTTTTAACAAAATGAACACAAGATTGTAAAATCGGGTTAGATGTTGCAGTAATCCCTCTTGCAGTAACTGAGCAACAATTAGCCACATTCTGGTATTTTGATGTTTAATTTTAGGCATCAAATGTTATTATTTAGGCTCTAAATGGTTAGTTTGAGGTGATAAAAGCTAACAGTTAGTGTAAAATGAGAGATGACTTTTTAAGGCTTAGCTTCTGCCCCATCTTCAAAACACCTGTGAAATGTGGGATAAATAAAACGTCAGATATTTTAATCTGGAAAAAAGTTGAGTAGGTCCTCTGGACAGGTTCTTTGTTGGCCGTGGATTTAAGAAGTTTCTTAAGAAATGTTTTCAACAAAGAAGAACAGGTCCAGAGGCACTTCTCAATTTTTTTTTTTTTGATTTTTCTACCTGGATTATTGAAATGCATCAGGACATTCAGACGTTTAAGTTACCAAATACAGTCAAATCTTGTAAAGCAATTATTGTTTCACATCTACACGAGAAATGAAATCCAGCTGCACCTCTGTCATTTGTTTTCACTGCTTTCCTAAGTATTTACCTGATGGTTATAGGTATGACAAAAGGCCATGAATGACCGAGACATTAGTGTGTGTGTGTGTGTGTGTGTGTGTGTGTGTGTGTGTGTGTGTGTGCCCCTCTTCTCACTGTCTTTCAGAAACA
>NW_013952694.1:280412-282397 GCF_001266775.1 Austrofundulus limnaeus
GGGTGTGTGTGTGTGTGTGTGTGTGTGTGTGTGTGTGTGTGTGTGTGTCCCACCCTCCATGATTTTAAATCTAAAGCACACAAGTAAACACACACAAACAAGCTGAGCTGAGATGTGCTCCAACATGCGGGTATGTTGGTGAGAGCAGACGGACAGATGTTTGTTTTTAACATTCTTCAACGATCCTCTGACAACATAATATCAGAGGAGAGCAGCCTGGCAGCATCGGTACATATGTTCTCACACGGCTCGTCGTGCTGAACAAGAAAGAACTGTTTTCAGACCTCAGAGTGCGTGTGCTGTGAGACGGCCTCYACACAAACTGAGGAAGAAACACTCAACACGTTATTCTCGTGTAACTGACAAAGCTGCAGTTTGTGAACATGCTGGGGTTTTTTTACATTTCTTCTAACAAGGTCAAATTCAGTGTTTTACTTTTGAAACGTTTGATTTGAGTTTGTTAGGAGTTAAAACAAATCTAATAATGTAGCAGCCAGGATGCTAACATCTATAGCCACAACCAGGTCAAAGTTTGACCTAAACTGATCCAGAYGAGTGGCGTTAACAGGGTTAAACACTGATCTTGTTGACGTTCCAACAATACCCCTAGTTTCAGGTTTAACTTATGAAAACATCTCACAGAATCCCTGCATTAGTAAAATGCTTCTGTTTTGTCTTTAAACAAATCAATGCACCAAGTTTTGCATCCTCAWAACCAACAGATTGTTGAAGCAGAGGATTTAAACTTGGACTTTATACAACACTCCCWCAGCATTATCCATTTGTTTGACCTTGTGTTCTTATTTTTAATTTTCAATAATTAGTAAGAGTGTTTTACATTTTACACCAGTTTAGAGGAGGAAGACAGAAAAAAGAAACAGTGAGCAAAACTTTAAGTTTGAATGTATGAAGGCAGACAGAGGACATGCTGAGGAGCTGTTTTCATGGTTTCATCAGCAGACGCTACACTCTTTATCTTGTTATCTTGATACAATAATCATTATCTTTTATTATTGTACAAAAAAATCTTCGAAGTTTAGGAAGCAACAGACTCAAACATGTTGTGCTGTTTGGAGTCCTCTAAGGTAGAATATTCCTTTAATTTAAACTTTTATCACATTCAGAAAAACTGTAATTTGTGAAAGTATTTAGTTTGTGTAATTTCACCACACATCTCCTCACTGAGACAGTAGTGTGTGTGTGTGTGTGTGTGTGTGCGCGCGCGCGCACAGGAGGTGAGTGATTCCTGGAGGTGCAGGACGTTGTAGCAACATGTTGAGAAAATATGCACAAACAGCTTTTTCACCGCAAAGCTGGGCACAAAAATGCAAATACACACATTCACACAGCTTTACAAGTGAGCGGCGTCTCGTTTTCACCTGCTGATGCTGAGTTCCAACACTCCTTCTGTCACTGCAGCGCCTCCAAAAATACATTTTATTYGTTTGTGTGCAAAACTCAAAAAAGATGTTCATTCTTGATCTTTGACTCTAGAGTCTCATTTTATGTCCGTCTTTCTGTGGAATCCTTTATGCTTCAGGGCGTTTGAGTGAAAATATTAAAGAAATGTTGCAAAATATACTTTCAAAATATAGATTAAGACTCTCAGACTTAGATTTAGGCTTCAGAATTATGGAGGTAGAAACATTAGAATCATTAGCCTGCACTGTGCTGTCCTAGAGTCCAAGTTTTGGTTTCAATGCAACCTAAACTCTGTGATCTGACCGGAACAAAGTTCTGGAGTCACGGCTGGATCTCTGGGTTTTATTGTGTGACTTTGTTRCTCGTTTACAAATGTCCACAGACTGAGTCTACAAGAATGGAAACTGCATTATATACAATTTATTTAAAAGTGTGAAATAAGATGACCATGAATGAAACTTAAATCTTTTGAAGAGGGTTTCTGTAGAAAGGTGGGATAAACAATGTCTTACCTGTTGCAGATAGTTTTTTGAACCTCACTTTGCAGAAATAAAGTTTAATAA
>NW_013952694.1:283632-284806 GCF_001266775.1 Austrofundulus limnaeus
GTTTGTTGAATCTGACGTGACATGTTCGTACGAACCCTTTGTACGAACAAAAGTAAGAGAAATTTAGGAGAAGAATACGAACATGTTCTTGCATGAGGTCCATTGATACTACATTTTAACATTTTTACTGATCTTTTCAACACTGGAGCAAAGCAGGGCTGGTCACAAGTGTTTCTTACTGTAAACTCTTCATGCTTTTTAAAATACAATCCTGAATATAAAACTTATTTAGAAAAAAAGAAAAAAAAGATGATGAATCAAATCCTTTGAATATCCTCCTAAATAAACAGTAAATTCAAGGCCAATTGAAACAAATGATAACATTTTTCCTGAATAAAACTTAAGTGTAACTCATTCAGATGTGTTATGTTTTGTGTCAGTGGTGTATCAGGGCATGAACATGACAGTTTGTTAYCCAAACGTGGGACAAGATGAGATCCAGAATGAAGGCAATGCTGTCGCCATCATTGGAGCTGCCATCATGTACTGCTGTGTGCTCTTTGCATGGTGAGAATACACACAAGTAAAYGTTTCTTAAGTTTGTTCATATCTAACACACTACACAGAAACATGGGTCAAATAAACTGGAACTGTTTAAACTGGCAGATTGTGCTGAATTTTCCTTTTGGCACGATGTCCCATTCTGAGCAGCATGTTGATGACAGCAGAAACAAATGATACACTTTGAATGAAAACAAACCTCTAGTAGAGTCAGGCTCAGGATGAGCGACTGTCTGCCTGTTTTACAGGACAGCAGAGACAAACGAACACAGAAGGATTGGTCCAGGTGTGATTTATTTAATTAATTAATTTTTAACTTATTCAACTTTTATTTATTAAATTCCTTTCATTCATGAAACAAAAAAAAGATACACAGTAAAATTTAAAACAAACAAACAAAAAGAGCTAATTTTTATGGTAACAGAAGGAAAGGATAACACAAAATAAAAGGTAGTAATACCAGGAGAGCTGAGAGAATAAAGTCTTGGACTGGGTATTTGTCTTCCAGCAGGAAGCCAACCTTAACTATAGGATTTATCAAAAAGGAAAGTCTTCAGTCTAATCTTAAAAGTAGACASAGYGTCAGCCTCACGGACAGAAACTGGAAGTTGGTTCCACAAGAGAGGAGCTTGATAACTGAAAGCTCTGCCTCCCATTCTACTTTTAGAAACTC